>NW_028230937.1:0-22537 GCF_043228905.1 Azolla caroliniana | reverse complement strand
AAGTGAGGAATTAATGAACCTTTATTTTATTTTATTTATTTACAAAATTAAAACGAATACTTTTACATTTACTATAAAATTTTATTACTGTCAAGTTCCCTTTTTATTGTCAAGTCACCTTTCCTATCTCGTAGGAAACTAAAAAGGAGGGAATTCATGTACTTTTAAAAAAAATCGAATACTTGACTATGGATTCGTATACGTATTTGTTTGTATTCGAATAAGAAACCCCACGAATGCGAATATGTCAATCTATGGTTGTAAATATTATTCATCATAATCGACAAAATAAGTGGACAATATTATTGCATATTTTCAGTTCTCAAGAGTCATGCGAGTCCTATTGGTCTTTGACCCTTTCTGCTTACACCAAGACTTTGGCGTTAAACACACGTTGGAATTGACTAGCGTATAAATTTGTATTCTTTAGCAAGCAACTATACTTGTTACTCAATTGAGAATTAGTAATAGACCCAAGATGTCGTGGCCACGTGCTTACGAGATTCATCAACCTACCAAGCAATGATCAATATAACTAGAGCTTCTTTCAAGAGGAAACAAGGATGCCATATTATTCATTGCAAGTGATAAAATAAATAGGCAATATTATTACATGTGCTCAAAGAGAGTTGTGTGAATCCATGTTGGACCTTGGGCCTTTTTTATTACCTCAATGCTTCGGCTTAAGCACATGGAGCCCTCAACCTAGAGTGCGAACTGTTTGCTTTTATGTACATGTAGGGCAATCATGGTTTTAGGGCAACACTCCCTCTACCACATGACATGAGAATGCTTACTTGTTCCCACAATTCATTTACCATAAAGAGGCCGATAATTCTCTACGTGGCCTGGCTCTCAAACATCTCGATGTTGCTTGACAAAGAAAACAGAAACTTGGAAACACAACTTGATTCCAAAAACCCTCGGTGAAATGACATGAGAATGCTTACTTGTCCCCACAACTCATTTACCATAAAGAGGCTGGTATTTCTCTATGTGGCCTAGCTCTCAAACATCTCGATGTTGCTTGACAAAGAAAACAGAAACTCGGTAACACAGTTTTATTCCCAAAACCCCGTTAGATTATTGGATTTTTTATGAGGCACTCCTAGTTGGAAGTCAAAAGCAAATCCGAAAGAGAAAATGTTAATTTTTACCATTGGCCGCGTTTAATCGGATTTAAGACAACCCCTCTTCTATTGTACATGAGTTTAGTTTTTGGTATGAAGAAATTGCTCGTTAGACGGATGTACAACTTCATATTGTATTATTCATCACACCTCAAGTTGGAAATTGCTCGTTAGACCAACCGCACATCTTGGAAATGCATCAAGAAATGTAGTTCAAAGAAAAAATGGTTTGATAAAGAATGTCATGAAGCTCAAAAGTGCTTTATGGTTTTGGATGTAGTCAGGTAGAAAGAAAATTACCAAAACCATTTGCATGAGTATAAAAGGCTTATTTAAAGAAAGAGAAGACTATGGGAAGTTACTCAACAATTTCTCGAAACGCAAGGCAAAGCACATGCATGTGCTAAATTTTGGGGAAATCTAACGAGGAAACGTGTTGAGAGTTATGGTGACTTAACTCTTCTTGACTTGTCTATGCATTGTAAGAATTTATATGAGTTATCTCTTGCCGGAAAGATGATTTGTTATGGTTCTCTTTCACATATGTCTCCCTTCTTTACAATTGAAAATATATACATAGGATTTAAGAAATTGGCCTCTGGAAAGGCAAGCGATCTTCAATGTATAAAGGTTGAAATGCTCAAATGGATAGGAACGGAAGCACATGTATGGATAAGTGATATGTTTAATGATGCATTGCAACATGGTATGCCATATGATTGGACTACAAATTGGATCAAACCTATACATAAAGGTGGAGATATAAATAATGTAAACATCTATCAAACCATCATGGTTGGCTTGTTAATGGCAAAACTATTTGGATGTATAATGGAATCAAAGATAAGAGCATGGGGTGAAAAAAATGGTAAGAGAGCTTATGGACAAGCTGGTTTTCGAAAACACTATTGCACCATCAATCACCTTGTCACCCTTTGAGTATTAATGGAGGAAAGTCGCCTTGGATGTAAAGGTTTATATTGTTGCTTTGTAGACTTCAAGAAAGCTTTTTATATGGTACATCGTAGGCATCTTTGGAGGCGAATGGAAGAACTCGAGGTGCCAAGTGAATATATGCTTGCAATTTCTCGAATATATGAAAAGGTTATATGTTGTGCGCATATGAGAGATAGACTTTCAGATTTTTCCAATAGCACTATTGGTGTTAGGCAAGGATGCCCACTCTTACCAACACTATTTGGTCTGTGCATTGATGAATTGGAAGAAATGGTTTTCAAGCTTATAAAGGAAGAATGTGTTGAAGAAGTTGTGATTGGGAATGTTGTAATTATGCTTTTGCTATATGCGGATGATATAGTGCTTTTTGTAGATACTTTAGGGGATGCACAAAAGCTTATAAAGGCATTGGAAATTTTTTGCATGCATTCTAAATTAAGTGTTAATAGCTCTAAAACAAAGATTATGCTTGTGAAGAGCCAAAAAAGAGATAAGCCACTTGAATGTGTGGAAAGCTTTAAATATCTTGGCCTTGAAGTTCCTTCAAATCATAGATGGAATGAATGTGCTACACGCCGCTTAGAGGCAGGTAAGCGAGCATACTATGCATTTGAGAATACATGCAATCATAAAGATATTAAGTGTTGGGTCCTCAAGAAATATATTTTCGACACTTTGGTGTTTCTCCATGGGGTGGAAGTATGGGGCGGTAGCATCCCTAAATCTACGTGGAAAGAGTTTGAAAATGTCTAAAAACTTTTTCTTACAAAGTTTCTACAAGTTAAGAAACAAACGCCCTACACCTAGGGATCGGCAACGGTTCGGTTTAGGCTTAGCCGGTTTGGCTTGATCCAAGCCAAACCGGCTAAGCCTAAACCGTTTACAGGATCTCAAACCTGAGCCGAGCCGGTTCACAAACCGGTTTGGTAAACGGCTTGTAAACTGGTTTCTAAACCGGCTTGGAAACCGGTTTAGAAACCTCCCTCTCTCTCCCTCTCTCCCTACCTCCCTCTCTCTCAAATGATCCACTATATACTATATACTATATACTATATACTATATACTATACATTGTACAAGCTCTCCCTCCCACTCTCTCTCACGTCTGTGGTCTCGACTCTCTCTCCCTCTCCCTCTCTCTCCCCTCTATGTAGTTCCTCTCTCTCTCTCTCTCCCCTTTGTGTAGTCTCTCTCTCCTTATATGTTGTCTCCCTCCCTCTCTCTCTCTCTCCTCGTTTGTGTAGTCTCTCTCTCTCTCTCTCTCCTTATATGTTGTCTCCCTCCCTCTGTCTCTCTCTCCTCATCTATGTAGTTCTCCCTCCCTCACTCTCTCTCTCTCTCTTTCCCCTTGTCTCTCTCTCCTCATCTATGTAGTTCTCCCTCCCTCACTCTCTCTCTCTCTCTCTTTCCCCTTGTCTGTTGTCTCTCTCCCCCTCTCTAAAGTTTATAAACGGCTTAAACGGTTTATCCGGCTTAGCCGGCTTGAGCCGGTTTGGCGAGGCTCAAGCCAAGCCGAGTCGAGCTCAAACCGTTAAGGCAAGTTCAAGCCTAAACCGAGCCGAGCCGAGCCGCTAAACCGCTAAGCCGTTTTCAAGCCGGCTAAGCCAAACGGTTTAGGCTTGAGCCGAGCCGTTGCCGATCCCTACCTACACCCTCCTCCTTGAGACGAGATCACTTCCATTGAGTTCATGGCCATGGAAAGGGTTGTTGAATACATGCTTAATGTTCAAAAAAGTTCCTCACATCAAGCAAAAAGATCCAAAAGACGTATAAAAGCAAAATTTTTTGCTAAGGCTGAGAGAGTTTTCATGGATATAATTAGCCTTATCTTGCCAAAGGCCATCGTTTATATTTGGTCTTTTTTTTATAGATACTTGTGGGGTGGAAATTATTATGTACAAATTGTAGATGGACTTTGGCATTGTTAATTTTAATACCAATGGAGTGTAGTTTTTGTGGGAAAAATAAAAAATAAAAAATTTTGTGTTCCGTTTAAATGTAAGATATGGAAAAATGGTTTGGTAGATGGGATGCAAGACACTTGCTTCATGATGCATCACTAGATTCCTCTGTAAATGAGGGCTTTTTGCAATGCCAATGTATCATGACATGGGACAAATGTGGAGGTTCATGATTCACACATTATTATACTACACATGTTGCACCTAACTACAAAACTATATTCTTTGCGGAACGGGGAAACCGTACACATCGATACATGTTAGAGCCCATCCCGTTATCTGCCATTTGAACCATTGCTTCCATGCGACTTAGTTCACACGCATTGGCGATGTGAAATAGGGGGTTGGGGCACAAGTGATGAGAGTGGTCGGCTATGCAAACTTTGCCCTAAATAAGTTCGAGAGGCTAAGTATCACACTTTGATACAATGATCTGCCTTTGATCATATTCAACCATTCTTTCCACGTATCTTCAACCTAGCCCAATCCTTGTACGAATTTCTCTCACAACCACAATGCGCCCTCCTGATTGCAACATTCATTGGTAAAGTTCTTGAACATCAAGAGTCGCCACTCACTTCCACGGGTATCACGTGAGATGTAATATTTTTTGTCTCATAGGTCATATTTGACCTCCAGAGACGATAATAGAATCTATCTATCTATTTGTATCTTTCTTGAACAGGTACACTACTATGTATCTCCATCTTGTGCTTGCTTGCTAACTCCACAATAAGATCCACACACGCTTCCGTACTAGTCAGCCCTTCATCTCATAATAGCTGACAAAGACATGTCTAGTGTCAACAATGTCGTGGTGTTAGAGCTACACTCCCCTTATGTTTGGCTACTTATAGGGAAATCATGGTGTTAGGGCTACACTCCCTCAATCACATGACATGCAAAGGCTTACTTGTCCCCATTATTCATTTATTGGGAAGAGGCAAATACTTCTCTATGTGACCTAGCTCTCAACCAACTTGATGTTGCTTAAGAAAGATAATATATACTTACAAGTGTCCAGTTAGTTTTTTAAAAATGATTTCTACTAGCTCTTATGATTGACCGAATTAAATTAGAGTTATGAAAACCCCACTTTGTTTTTATATGAATTTAGTTCCTCCCGTTAGAGGGATGTACAATATCTCATTGTATTACACATGAATTCATCCAACATTCATGTATACTCATATAGACAAATTGCATCCCTAAATATCCAAATACTTACATTTGATTGGAATTCCAACCTTAGTTTTTTACTGCACTATAAGTGATCATCAAGGGTGCCAAATTATCAGACTCTTGATGGGGAATCCATTGAGTATGATCATACTACCCTCATTTCATAAATAATACTTCAAAACCATGATTGGTACATGATTCATCCCACCCTAATCTAACTATGGACGTAAAACCAAACCATTTAGGGAAAAGTTGATACCAAACTAAACCATTTATTGATAAACATAAACCAAATCATTCACATTAAAGTAGTTAAATCAATAAACAAAAACCATTAGGAAAATAAAAATAATGTTAAGCAAAAAGTTAAACCCGAGTTTTAGAACCACATTATTTACTGATTTCTAATTTTTTAACACCAAACCAAACCATTTAATTGTATTAGAACTGACGCTTCTCAAACCATGTCTTAGCAGTTCGGTTTGGTTTCAATCAAACCATCATCCATAACTATGTTACACGTCCCACAGGCTTCAATGACATTGGCTACAAGCACACAACTTTATGTGCGTTAAAAGAATACAAAGGTGGAAAAGCTTGAATGTAAAACCTTGTGCCCACCCCAATGTGATTCAGGCTGAGACAATATAAAAGACTATAGATGCCCACTTTTGTGCCGTTTTATTTCCTCTTCCTCATTGGTAAAAGTTACGTTCAAGTTTTTTTCTCTATTCCTACCTTTGTTTCTCCCTCACTTATACAAAACACATTTGACAGAACTTGGTCAAGCCAATGGCGAGGACCATTTTGCTATATACAATAAATGGGATGGGATTGAGCCAATAATGAGATCAAACTTGGGAGGGAATAAACATTAGATCATTTCTTGACTTGTGCATGTCATACTTGCACGCATGGGCCATGCTAATCTTTATAGCATCATTCCAAATTTATCGCATGTCCCGAGTGAGGCAGCAAGACGAATCATATGTATGGGTGGTCATTGCGACTCAATTGTCATAAAATATCTGCTGATGTTATAATAAGCCAACCTCGGTGTTTCAAATCCAATTACAACTCAGGACTTTTGATTCAACCATATATTTGCTCATATATATTTATATATAGCTTTAGGCGCTAGAGCTAGTATATATAAATGTCCATCAATTAACACTTTGCAGAGACTCTGGCATTGACAACTTATGAAAGACTAACTTTTGCTGGGGAAACTGGTCACCAGATATGGCAGATAACTCTGTATCGATGAATATCATGTCATCTTCTTTGAAGTCCCCTCTCAGAATCCCTTTTGCTAATTCATTTTCTAAGTTTTGTTGGATAACACGTTTCACTGGTCTTGCCCCATAATTCGGATCATAACCCAAGCTCCCGAGGAGAAGTACGGCACTATCACTCACTTTAATAGTTATCTTCTTCTCTATCAACCTCTTTTGTAGACGCTCGATCTGTTCATGCCACAAAAAGCAAAATATGCATGTCTATACCACCCAATGAAATGTATGTGCTAAATCTCTATCTATATGTATATATATGTATATATGGATATATCTATATATCGATATGAATATATACACACACAAACACACACATATAGATAGATATATAGATATAACCTATATATATATGTATGTAATGTATGTATAGGTATTAGGGATTTGTGCAAACACTTCATTCCTGATATGAAAATATGTATATCATTCCAGGCCATATGATCCCAAAGAGAATTTTACCTGAAGCTTGACGATCTTGCTGATTTGATCACGGTTAAGTGGTTGAAACACAATATATTCATCGATTCGGTTCATGAACTCGGGCCGGAATGTTGAACGAGCAACATCCATCACCCTGCTTTTGATAGCCTCATAAGTGCTTTCTGCTGATCCATTGCTACCTTCTACGTTCAGAATGTATTGAGACCCGATATTTGAAGTCATAATAATAACTGCATTACTGAAGTTTACTGTCCTCCCCTGAGAATCAGTCACTCTTCCATCATCTAAGATCTGAAGGAGAATGTTAAACACATCAGAATGTGCCTTCTCAATTTCATCAAAGAGAATAACTGCATAAGGTCTTCGCCGGACTGCTTCAGTGAGCTGTCCTCCTTCGTCGTAGCCAACGTAACCTGGTGGTGCACCGATCAGGCGAGAGACAGCATGCTTTTCCATATATTCGCTCATATCAATCCTCACCAATGCATCTTCGGTGTTGAATAAGTACGAAGCCAAAGCTTTTGCTAATTCCGTCTTCCCTACCCCCGTGGGGCCCATAAACATAAAGCTTGCAATCGGCTTATTTGGGTCAGAAAGTCCAGCTCTAGACCGTTGGATTGCTTCTGCAACTGCCTTAACTGCTGGATCTTGTCCAACCACTCTCTTATGTAGCTCTACATCCAAGTAGAGAAGCTTCTCTCTCTCTGATTGTAGAAGCTTTGAAACCGGAATACCCGTCCATTTGCTAACAATCTCTGAGATATCATTACCCGTCACTTCTTCTCTCAACATTGTCTTGCCTGTCTTCTGGTATTCTACAAGTAGTTTCTCAGCTTCATCCAATTGCTTTTGAAGTGACATTAGGCTTCCATATTTGAGCTCTGCTGCCCTATTCAAGTCATAATCGCGTTCAGCTTGTTGAATCTCGATATTTACCCGATCAACCTATTCTCCATTTACGAAATAAATAATAATAATAACTTCATTATAATAATACTAATAATCAGAAAACAAGGAATCTCATGAGAAGTAAGATTGCATGATTCAAATCTATTAACACTTTTATGAGAAAATGCTATATTGTTTTGCTTCATATTGTTTTTTAAAACAATTTTCTTTCTAAATTGGAAAATTTGAAGCACCTCTTCCTTAATGGACTGAATATTACTCATGACTGATTTCTCATGCTCCCACTGATCCGCAAGCTCCTTCTGTCTTCGCTTTAAGAGATCCAATTCCGATTCAAGTTTACTAAGCCTATCTCGTGAAGCTTTATCTGTATCATTCGTGAGAGAGAGTCGCTCCATCTCGAGCTTCAACACAGATCTATCAATTTCATCCAAGGCAGTAGGCTTTGAAGTTATTTCCATCTTCAACTTCGCAGCTGCCTCATCAACCAGATCAATGGCTGTAAGGAACGGAAAAGACCACACATTAACCAACTGGACTCGTTTCTGCAGGTTTTATACCACATAAAACACACGAAGAGAACAACTAAATGTTTTACACCAATTGCAGAAGTTCTTATAGTCACATTATTATTGTCACATTTCTTAGAGCTCTGTTATATCACAGGGACTATAATTGAAAGATGGCCTCAGCTCACATTTAGATCCACGGAGGTAAACCATTTATCAATAAAAATAGCATGGAGGTTAAGCCTGATGAATAACCAAAGAAAACTGAAAAGCTTTATCTCTCTAATATAAGACCAACAAATGAGGAACATCAAGGCATGCATGTGCTCAAGTATCTTGCAAGGCATAGTTTACTGAACTAGAAACCAAAGGTGCAATAAGCCTCAAACCCCTTAGATTCCTGGAGGTCTACTTGGTTCTCCTGTCAACCTATGTACTGATGATGACACGTGCATGCATGAAAGCATATATCAATATCATGATTCAGAAAATCCCGAGACAAACTTGGCAGATGATTATAGACATAAATTTCCTAGAGGGCCTGGTTACATAAAATGGGAAGGTTACACTCCCCACTTATAATGGACACAATTCATAGAAAGTTAAAAGAATCTATGATGTATCTACAATGTAAATTGCAATACTTGATGATTAGAAGTAGTTGCTTTGAAAAAATCAAGGGTTCATTTATATTTTTTGAGAAAAATCGTAAGTTTTCCAAACACTGGGTAATAGAAATGGTTGTTTTGAAAATAACGATCGTACAAAGAGTTAACTGTCTTCATAATGTAAGCCATGCACACCTTTATCAGGAAGGAAGCGATCACTGATATAGCGATCTGAAAGGACTGCTGCTTCAACCAACGCACTATCTGATATTCGCACTCCATGGTGTAACTCATACCGTTCACGAAGACCTCTAAGTATGGAAACGGTATCTGATACCGTTGGTTGATCCACATAAACCTGTTGAAATCGTCTTTCTAATGCTGGATCCTTCTCTATGTATTTTCTATATTCATCAAGGGTTGTTGCTCCAATGCATCGCAATTCTCCTCGACCGAGCATTGGTTTTAGTAAATTTCCAGCATCCATTGCCCCACTCGTTGCACCTGAACTTAAGAAAAACACCCTAAATGGTTACTCTTGAATTGGATATTATAGATGTAAAATTTGCCCTCTTATTAATACCTGCCCCTACTACAGTATGTATCTCATCAATGAAAAGAATAATTTGACTATCCGAATCTGTAACTTCTTTTAGTACTGATTTCAGCCTGTCTTCAAATTCTCCACGATACTTTGCACCAGCAATTAAGGCTCCCATATCCAATGAAACTAGCTGCAACCGAGAAAAGAAAGATTGCATAGATACATACAAACAAGGAAGTAAATTATCATGCTGCAAAGAGTAAAAAAAATAGGATGGATACATATATCAAAAGGATATATATATATATATATATTTCAGAGAGGGTGGCAATGCAGATGAGAAGCAGAAATTAAATTGTATAAAATTGCTGTTGATGTCAACAAATTAAAAAATCTGTGAAATGTAGAAAAATACGTTAAGCATCATACAATTTGGCACCAGAGCTCTATAATCACAAATTCTGTTCTACAAGAAAGTCATATCTGAATGCATGCATCCTCCAACCTCATCAGAACTGATTTCAGTCCATCTGCTCAAACAGTAAGAAAGGGAGAGCATATGCAAGACAACTCAAATTGGACATAGGAAAACATTTCAAAAGCAGCATTTTCATCCATTACACACAAATATTCACTTGAAGATGTTGGAAAGAGTAAAAAATCCATAGATGCAAATGGCTTTGAGCAGTAGTTCAGTCAGACAGTTTCATGAATAAAATGGAAACACTTTGGGCAAACATGGCATCATTAATAAATCTATATAAGGTGAGTCAATAGTAAAAAAGAAGTTGAGTTATTGCTGTACATAAATTCAAATAGAGATACGGTAAAATCATGAACCTTACTTTTCTATTCATTAAAGCTTGTGGAACATCCCCCTGTACGATTCTTTGAGCCAGCCTGAAAATACAAAAAGAACAATTGTGTAAAAGAAAGGAACTACAAAGCAAATCAGAACAAAATTTTCTAAAATATGCACCCTTCAGAGATGGCAGTCTTTCCGACTCCAGGCTCTCCTATGAGGACAGGATTATTCTTTGTTCGTCTCGACAGGATCTGAATGCATCGCCGAATCTCATCATCTCTTCCAATAACTGGATCTAGCTTTCCTTGCCTTGCCATTTCAGTCAAGTCTTTCCCATACTTATCTAAAGCTTCATACTTTCCCTCTGGATCTACATTATATAAATTGGTGATACAAAAAATAGTGTTCAATTTTGACATTTACATAGAAAAAGCACTGGATTACATAGTGTCCTTACCCTGATCTATAACCTTTTGAGTTCCTCGAATTGCAAGGATAGCCGTCGACAGAGCTTTCTGACTGATTTGAAAATCCTTGAATAACTGTAGCCCGAAGCGTTTGTCTTTTGAAAAACTAAGAACTAAATGTTCAACCGATAAAAAGGAATCTCCATATTCTTTCTTGAAGACTCGGGCCCTTTCAATTAAGGCCTCCAAATCCCGTCCTAGCATTGACCCACTGTTTTCACCTATTACCTGTTTCTTTTAAGCACACTTTAGTCTCATAACGTTAATTATGCTCACAAGAAAAGTGTGACAATTCGGCCAAATCTCGAGAGATAATAGGCATGTATAAGCTTAATCATCCACACACAAGCAAGCTGATATATGCACAAGAAAAGAATGATATTCAGCTATTCCTCTAATGCTAATGGACCAATATAAAGGTTAATTAACAACACAAACATATTAATATGCTGACAAGAAAAGAGTGATAATTCATCTAAAACTATCAAGGGTTAAAAGAGTGATATTCATCTAAACCTTTTGACGTAATGAGTCAGTATAAGTTAATCAATAGTGCAAAGATGTTGATATACTCACAAAGAAACAGTGATACATAAAGCAAATGGCGTAAGATTGTACAAAATTGAGTGTGAACCTCCAGAATGGATGCCTTGATATGATTTAAAAGTAAGCTCTAGCAGCATAATACCATAGTTCAAAGTCAATTCTAAATCTCTACAATTTATGAGTTGGACATATAAGCACACTCAAGTGGCATGATCGAATTCAAAATAAGCATAAGACCATTAAAAATCAAGTCTTACTTTTGGTTGCCTTTGTATGAATTTCTCTGTAGCTTGAAGCAGCTCGGTATTATCAATATTAGCCTTTGCAAAAATGCGCCGGGCTAATCCATTTCTCTGTTCTAGTAAAGCTTTCATCAAGTGTTCTGTCTCCACAATCTGATGTTTGCTTTCTTTGGCAACTTCGGGGGATGCCACCACTGCTTGCCAAGCCATCTCTGTAAATTCAGCTTGGTCTATCTGCAAAGCAAATTATTTAGTCACACATGCCATCATTTTCAATCATTTTGTTAAGAGATACAAATGCATTACATACAAAGCTCACATGCAGAAAATAATTCTCTCGATAAAATTAGAAATCTCTTTTAAGGGTTGAATAAAAGTCTTACACAATCAATTTCAAAATTTTCAAGCGATATAAATATAACGAAATACCATTATTCCAAATCTCAATGCTGTAATTAATAAGCTTTACCTTTCCTCATGTATACACACATGTAGATTGCGCTCATGCAATATTTCAATGATGGAGGACTAATCAAGCATACATGCAAGAAACCTTATGGTTAATTAAGTATGTATACCATCATTACCAATGCTTTTAAGACAACAGAAATATGTATACAATGATTAATGATGCAAAGAACATTTTTTTGTCGATCATTAACAATATATCCTAAGAAATATAAGTACAAGGAGCTTCTATTAGTCCACATGCAAAAAATCTCTCCCAAGTAGAATTAAGGGGATAATAATTACCGATGCTCCTAAAGACACATAAATAAGAAGAATTACCATTACGCCAATAATGATGCATATTCAGAAAAACTTCACTTAGTAAAATAAGAATGAAAACCAATCATTACCGAAGTGTAATTATAGTCATAAACCTTTTACCTTAGTAGAATTAAGGGATTAACCACTAGTACTAATTTGAAGACATATAAATGCAAAGAAGAGCCGTTAAAAATAATCACCATTAATCAAGCTTACACATATAGGCAGAATGCCTTACCTTTCCTGCTTGGCAGAAAATGAGACTCTTCCGAGAAATCCTCTTCTCTGTAAAAACATGCCTGATTCTGGAGGAAGAACCATTTGTGAGGCCAATAGACCTCTTGAAAACGCTTACATCTCTCCTAATGCTCCAATTCGACATGGAGAGACGCCCTGGAAAAAAGCTTCGAGGCAGAGTATTTTCTGAGTTGATCCTGAGACATAACGGAGGAGGAGGAGGAGAAGGAGAAACAAATACAGCCATGATTAAAGCTTTTGAGGAAACCTCTCTACTCTGTGGAGTACTTACGCTCTGATATGCTCTACCCTGTTTCTACACTATTCGATTCTGTTCTATTCTACTCTTTTCTCTATTTGTCTGTCTCAATGTGCCCCCATGTGGCTCTCATATATTCTTCATCACCCGAGTTGTTATCTATCTCTACATACACCCATAAATACATACATACATACAATACATACAATACATACATACATACATACATGATACCTACAATACATACCATACGTACATAAGTACATACATACATGCATGCATATACACGTACATATGTACATCCATACACACACATACACGCAAGCATATGCAATGCATCATGGGCATTGGCCGTGTTAATTCAAGCTTTACACCACGCACAAGAAAGGAAGAGCTTGGCATGCTTACGTTATCATGGTGGTTATCTTCACCATCACTGAGGTTTTCATAATGAAGAATTTCATTCGAGGCAGCACAACACTCTGTTGTATTTGAGAAACCTGATTCGAAAAGTTGTTGATAGTGCATGTATATTGATTGGCTTTGTGAGGCCCTTGTGATCACTCCTCCTTCACTTCTGTACATTGATTGATTGGCCAGTTGATCCATCTCAAAGTCTTAACCGTTGATGTATTCGTCGTGCATCATGAATGGATTTGCAATGAGACAATTATCGAATATGTGATCAATTGCTTTCAGAAACACACATGTAAAGTGTATATATTGGATAGCATGAAAAGGGGTTCAATAAATTGCTTGTTCACTTGTGTACACTAGTAAGTCAACCTCCACTATGTAGGAGTTGGCCCATGGATATGCGGAGAACATACATATGAGAAGGCCTTATCGATTGGTTCAAACTTGGTTTGAAAAGTTAAAAGGAAAAGGTTTATATACTACATACTAAGTAACATTATATGAGCATGTACGAACTTGTACAAGTTGGTTAATCTCCATCAAAGAGGTAGTTGTCCTAAATTACAAACACGTATTTTTGAATAACAAAGTAATTAAGAGATAATGTGTTCTTTTAAGAAACCTTGTCCTACGAAGTTATTAGTAACCCCTATAAATAAAGACTTGTTTAATGAAAAGAGTGTGAAGGAGAAAAATAAGAAACGTATCTCGTTGGTCTTGGTCTTGGTCTTGGTCCTCGTCTTCTATTCTATTGCATTGTATATTGCGCTTGTCTCGTTTGCATGCATGACAGAAATACAAAAATGTTTTGATGTCACTTGGAGAGTGGTGGATCAGTTTACAAAGATGGTACACTTCCCTACATTAAGACCATCGATAAGAAGGAAACGTCACTTTTGGTTATGTGAAGGTGTTTCCAAGATCACATGGTTTTCTAGATGACATTATTAGCAATCATGGGCCACGATTCATGTCATAGTTTTTAAAGCATTTATTCATGTTATTCGTATTTTTTTGTCAGCTCTCCTCAAGTTATCATCCACTGAAGGATTGACAAACCAAATGTATCAATCAAATGTTAGAGTGGCGTATTTGTTGTTTCATTAGCTAACAACAAGACAACTAGGTTCACGTCTTACATTTCGTATAATTTGTTTATAATAATTTCATTCCTTGTAAACCCATGTCATCACCCTATTTTTTTTGTCTCCAAGAGTCTTATTGTTGAAGATTTTATAAAACCCCAATTTGACCTCGAAATCATCATCATCTCAAATATTCGTGAAACGACGACAAGGTTTTAAGGTAGGGATCATGTGTGGTTGTTACAATACAATGTGAAAACTATTGAGCCATGTGGTAAGTGACATCAACAAATTATTGGTTCACTTGTGATCTTTAACCAAATCGATTACACTGTGTTTTGTCTAAATTTCGAGCCACATGTGTATTTCCATATAGTGTTCGTATGTCATTGTTGGTGCCTCATGCTTTTGGTTCAAACTCGGTTTATTTCGTCAGAGTTCATTAATGGACTAGAGTGTGAGGTTAAAGTTATTTTGTACTCCAAAAGCATAAATGATGGATTATATTGCCTTCTAGATTGATTAAGTTTTATGCTTATTTCGAGTTCTATTCTAGATCAAGTGTCCCTAACCCCCCACCTCTAGTTGAGCTTGTTGACCGGCGATTTACAGAGGTTGTAAGTGATTTTGGTCCCTAAGATCATGCATAACAAATTATACTACCTCACATATTGGTAAGGCTATATAGTTCCATGGTCACACTTACAAGCCTCTAAGGAATATTGTTGATGCTCCAATTCTTGTATCAAACATTTATTAGCAATATCTTAATAACTAATGTCCCACTTTGTGCGACATGACTAATGGAACCCAACATCAAAGAAGGGGAATGGTATCACAAATTTTATTACCCATGACATCATTTGTATGTGTTGAGAATCAAGCTCAACATAGCACAACGTGTGAACGCACTTTTGAGAATCTATGATTACTCAAAGGTCAAGAGTCACACCACTACTCTCTACACATTAACTATGTGTCATAGAATCATATTCTATGACACATAACTAATGAGTTACATATTCCCCATGACTACGAGTCTTCACATTCCCCAAGAGAGAGAGAGAGAGAGTGGTTGTTGTAAGTTAATGAAAAGAGAGGGTGACTCTATATAAAGCACCCTCCTCATACTTCATACTAGTCGGTTGTGACTCCTTGTAATGCTACATTTTGTATTTCTCATTCTACTTGTGAATATACACATCTTATTCTTGAGTATTTCATTTATTTAGCTTATCTATCTTGTGTTTCTATTCTCTTCTCTAATTCCTCTCACACATACACATAACACACATCTCTTCCGCTACACAAGAATTATATCTGATTCTTTACAGTATGGTTTAAACCTTAGCCTAGAATTAGAATTTAAGACCAATTTAGTACGAGAAAGAAACCCTTATTTAGGTGACCCAAGGAACAAATCATTAAGAAGCTAAGTGAGTGGATAACCACATAACATGTAATGATCGATATAGGAATAAGTTATAACTGTGTATATTTTTGTAAGATAGCAAACATATGCTTCTATTGTATATTTTTTATCAAAAAATTTGTGTTCATTTGTGGACTCATGTTGTCTTGTTCCTACTTGTCTATGGTATTCTCCAATTTGTGCATACATGCACAAAGAGGTCATAAGCAAGAAGTATGTAGATTAGAAGTGGTCAAGGCAAAGTGTTAAAATCACATTGTCATCCTATTGGGAAAGACATCGCGAATAGGACGAAGATCAACAAGATGACTAAGTGATTATGAAAAGTGTCCTACCTCAAAACAATTATGCTCTACATTCCTCTTGCCTATAACCTCTTACACATGCTTACACTAATTAAACTATGATCAATGCGGTGAATGGTAACGTGGAACTGTAGAGTTATTTGGTACTTGACTAAAGATTTCATTGTATTGTAGACATTCAAGAGAACAAGTCTATGAATTACACTTTTTGTCAAATTTTGGTGTCTTAGAGAGGTCATCATCCGCTCCATGTTACTTGGAGTCAAAGATGGGCACGGTAGTCATTGTTGAGAATGATGATTAGTCTCTTAGGGGGGTGGTATGTCCCCATGATAAGCATCGTGGAACTATCTTGAGATGTCCCTAGGCATAAAGATGGACACACAACACCAAATTTGTGCTAAACAGGGCTAGAAATGCATAATATCCCTAAAGTTGTATTGGCATGCCCCAAGGTTGGGAAGACAAGCCTTAAACACACTATATCACTTTCATTCCTTTTGCTTTGTATTCTCATATTTTTCTTTCACCACATGTGCTCCCATTTTGTAAGAGGGAGCATGACTAGAGGGTCATGAGTCATGACATCACATATCATCTTTAACCTTTCTATAGGTTATAGTATAGAATAGTTGCATTATTTATATGCATTGCCTTCAAGCCTTTCATTGAATGTTTTAAGACCAAAGTATTGAGTGATTCCTCGTTTTCTTGTATAGTCTTTCTATAAAAATCTCTCTTAACTAATGGGAAAGTAGCTATTTTTTTTGGGGGGGGGGGGAAACATGAAAGGTAACCCATCATGTTGGTAACTTGGTAAGGATAATTTTCCAAAATATTGATAATTTGCAAATGCGATGTTTAATTTCATTTTCACAATTATAAGTTCCATAGAATGAACCATACGTATCATACGTGCATTCGCATTCGTGTTTGATTCAATAAAACGTGAATGGTAAATCAACTAAAAGTTGGATTGGTTTGACACGTTTGATTGGATTAACTATGGTCTATATTATGGGCTAAATTTGCAATGAAAACAAATGAAAAGAAGAAAAAAAAAAGGAGCACGTATTTTTCCCCTTTCAAACGTGTACGTTTTCAAACGTTTGAATGCCTCCACGAACACGAATATTACATTCTATGATTATAACAATGATTTAACCTAAGAAATCAATTACAATTGAGAATGAGTATATTTACAACTTCTAATCACGCAAAGTCATTGTAGTTATTATTATTATTTTAGTAACACTTTTATTACTATTGGGAAACCTCAAAGTTAGGTGAAAACCCACAAAGAATAAAGAAAAATGTACAAGTGTCGATTAGACACTAAAAAGCTTTAAAGCACTCAAAGTAAAGATTGTAAATTTGCACTATGATGTCTCTAAGTTGCAGACAATCAAATAGAGATTGCCTAAGGGATTGCTTAAAAAAGCTAACTTCATGGAGTTGGTTTCGATCAAAGACTTTATTATTGCGAGCCATCCAAATGGTCCATAGTGCCCAAAATCGTGTCCATTGGAGAAAATAGGCATGGTTGGATAGGGCGCACGGAATTTGTCCAAATAGCCAAAAGTGTTTACCAAACCTTTGGCCAAGAAATTTGTGATAAAGAGATGCACTTAGTCTTTGTACAAATGTTGTAGTGAATGAGCAATTCCATAATAAGTGTGAGACCATTTCCAATCGCCCACCACATCTTGCACAATGTGGCGGAGCTTTACGTTCTAATCGTTTACCAATATGTTAGTACTACACTTTACATGAATGACTTTATACCATTATTCCTAGTATAGAGACATCTATAAAGAAGCACAAGTCATAAGCTTAGCAAAAGGGTTGATGAAAAAATATAATCTAATATGTTTCGATTAATGACGAATTCATTTATACATAGAGTAAGGCTATGCCTTATACATCCATACTTTATAGCTCTAGGTGTGTGATATGGAAAGTTTAAGAGCTCACAAAGGGGAAAGGTTAAAACCCCCTCATATTGGGGTATTCAATATTGTGGGAAATTGCCTTTAGGGGAGACTCTTGTAGGCGAGATTCCTTATTCATGAGGCCTTTCATGCATGAAGGTAAGCTTTTGACCAAGATTGGGGAGCTCTTAAAAGTTCAAAATTTTATCTTGTCTCGTAGCCCATCCATGACACATGCATGATGTATGACTAATACATGACACATCCACGCTATGTTAATGATGCATGCATGAAAAAACCATGCATAACCACAACCATCTATCCTTGTCCATAGACATCTATTGTACATATAATTATGATCGTCCATGTCCAACAATGTGAGCTCCTAATCATATCATTATCTTCGTGAACGCCCATATTTTTTTCGGCAAATACATGTGGCATTTTGGAAATGACCACAAAGTAAGTGTGCCATCTTTAAAGGAACACACAAGACATTGATGGGCAATCCAACAACATCAAAACTCCTATTTATCCACCTCTTGAATCATAGACATTCTCCTCCAACTATGACCCTAAAGATAATTGTCATGCATTATAATCATCATTTTTCTTTTCTTTTGCTTTGCTTTGCAATCCATGTAAGAAGAAAATGTCATTTTCTCTAATCACAAAGCCCGATACCATTGAGTTTGTTCACATTCATGCCTTTTGCTACTGTTTTTTCATGTCGCTCACACATCCATTTTCATTAAATAAATAGCCTTGAATGCTTAAAACACTTCCACTTAAGAAACAAAATAAAAATTTAATCACACACAAATATTACGACACTTGAGTAAACCAATGAAAGAAGACAAAATTAAATAAATCGGATTAGTTCCTTTTTGGAATTGAACAAGCTCATTCTTAAAATGATAAAAACATTTCGAGTCCCCACATGGGATGCCACACATAATTGAGTATATATTCTAAAACATTTAATAGCCAATTTTTTTGTAAGGGGTTTAGACAATGCCATGTGAAAATAAGTAGACAAAGTATTGACATCTAGCAAACATAATACATATCGACATCCACATATGGCTAGAATGCGTCACTCACACAAATCTAAGCCACTCATATTGTGAAATGGTTTCTCGAGGTTGTGTGCGGTTAAATCCAGAGTCATTGAGCAACTTTAATGATTAAGCCATTGAGAAACCCAAACCTTGTTTTTCTTATTGGGTTCCATGATTGTGAAATGATTTCTCAAGGTTGTGTGCAGTTAAATCTTGAGTCATGGAGCAACTTTAATGATTACGCCATTGAGAAACCCAAACCTTGTTTTTCTTCTTGGGTTTCCATGATTGTGAAATGGTTTCTCAAGGTTGTGTGCAATTAAATCTAGAGGTCAAGGAACAACTTTAATGATTAAGCCATTGAGAAGCCCAAACCTTGTTTTTGGAGATTAACCTAAGCTCAAGTTTTAGAAACCTAGAAATCCCATTCATATACATATATACATGCATGCACATGAGAATCCATATGACATTAAAAGAGATCTAATAACTTCTCCATTGAACTCTTTTACTTTATGGGGAGGATCAATATCCTATGCCATACCAATAGTTAGTCTATGAGGAGAACAGTTGGGAGCAAAGGCTCATGTATGGGTTCCATTGTCCACACATGAAGCAACCTCACCCCTCTCGCCTCTAGGTCTTATATCGCTGCCACTTACTATTATTGCCAAAGATAATATAGGCATCGTGTGTGTAGGATCCATGTATTGCAATTGTTGGGGGTTGCAATGATATGTAGGGGTGCGAATATCGATCGCGACAGAACAAACAACCCCCAAAAGGACATGATGGGTGGGCAGGCGGCCAAGATGACGCAAGGTTTTTTTTTAATAGAACACATGAAATAGGGCCCCCTCCCCAATGATCCTTTCTTAATTATCTATAGGGAGGAAGAAGCAAATAAGTTATCCTAGGAACCTGACTTCACACACACACAACAACAACATACATACATATATGCTTATATGTTATACACAAACACACAAGAAGAAGAAGAAGAAGACACATACATACATTATTACAATTTACAGATATACATACATGCTTATATGCATGTATGGATGGAGTATATCTATACATACATGCTTATATGTATGTATACTCCATACACATGTCACTTCCTTCTCTTTGGGGATTAGGGTTTAAAGAGAGAGAGCGAGACATTCTCGAATATTATGAATATTGAGTATTGAGAATACCACGAATATCACGCATGGGTCAATCCATGCATACATACATACATGATCCATAGAATGAACCATACGTATCATACGTGCATTTACATTCGAGAATGATTCAATCAAACGTGTATGGTAAATAATCTCAAAGTTGGATTGGATTGACTAAGGTCTATATTATATATTGATTCACTCTCAATCCCAATAAGTTGACTCTAATCCATTGTGAATCACCAACATAAGTATGGTTGCAATATTTACATTGTATCATATGTATACTTTTGGGATGCGAATCAAGACGTCTCTATCATCCTCACTTTAGAACTTTACAAAAAAACATGAGTATGAACTATATAGATTGAATCAAAATATGTCATTATAAATTATAATCAAACGTTCAAAAACTCATAAAACGTATATTCGAGAATATGAAAAAAACATGACATAGGCAATAGTAGTAGCATAACAACTTACCACTAGGGTGACCTAATTTCTAATAACAAAGAAAGCAAAAAAGAAACGATCAAAAACTCATAAAACGTATATTCGAGAATACGAAGAAAACATGACATAGGCAGTAGTAGCATAACAACTTACCACTAGGGTGACCTAATTTCTAATAACAAAGAAAGAAAGAAAGAACGAAAAAGGAACATGAGGAACATGACACCGACATAAAATTTTGCCATGACATATGACATAGGCAATAGTAGCATAACAACAAGAGAGACAGAGAGACACAAGAGGGAGAGATAACAAACACAGAAAGAAGCACACACACAGATGATGATGATGATGATGATGATGATGGCCCATGTATGTATGTATGTATGTATGTATGTCTGAATGTACAGAGAATGTGGAAAGGCAGTTATATTTTATCCATGTACCCATCATCTCTCTCTCTCTACTGTCTCTGTCTGTCTGTCCTTCTCTCTTTCTCTCTGAATCACGCTGGAATGATGATAATGGAAGCTTGCTGGGTTTTGAAGCAAAAGAAAATAGGGTTTCTTTTCTTTTCTTTTCTTTTCTTTTCAAAAACAAAAACCATATCTATCTATCTCTATATGTACATATATATATACAGCTACACCCACATGAATGGAATGGCAGGTTTCTCTCTCACTCCTACATCGAAACAGAGAAATATACAGAGCAGAGAGATTGAGAGAGACGGACACACAGGCATTCAAAGAGAGAGAAAGAAAGGAGAAAGATATGGGTTTCTTCTTGGCTTTCTTGCTAGAGACAGCAGAACGCTTGTACATGAAGCTGTGGACATCCTTCTGTGAAGATCAAGAATGTATCTTCTACCATCGCCCACATCTTACACAGGTAATCATTCATTCATCCATCCATCCATTTATTCTTCTCTCTCTACCTAAGACTCATATTCTATTCTATTGTTTTCTTTTCTTTGTTAACAACAGCTTCATTTCGGCGACATATCCCCTCATTCTCTGGGTGGCTACTTCTAAGATGATTGATACATGACCCTCATATGATTAACCTCTAATGATCCAGAACCAGGTTTTTCATATGGTTAAAACCCTACAAACGTCTTAGATGCTTACGACCTAGACCATATCCCCGAAGTAAGGTCAAATCTATATGCATAATGGTTAAAACCTTAATCCCTAGCGAACGGTTTTACTTACTGAAACCCTAATCTCTCATCCCTTAATACTGAACCCCCCCCGGTTCCAAACCTTTAACCTAAAGACTGGAAACCTTGATCCTGAACCCCCTCAACCCTAAACCCCTGTGCGTTTCTGTTACATATTTTACTTTTGCCCCAAAATATATCAACCGGAAGCTCTAACGAGTCCTTTTTTAGTTCGACCCAGATCCCATGAGTGATTTTTAAATTTTTTTTTGCTGTAATGATTGAGCACTATACCCTTTTTTGCTGGAATATTTATAACTCGAAACCCTGACAGGGCCGTCTAATGACGAGTACAAAGCTTTCACGCGTTTCACGACCGTCTATAGATTCGAGTAGAAAAAACCTGACTTTTTTAAGCTTTGCGTGTTTTGTTCCTGGAATGGTATACTTCACCGTAAAAGAAATCAATGTGGTTTTTCCTTGTGTTTGTACCAAATTTGTGATTCTCTCTCTTATCAAAATTTTATGCATGAAAGGAGCAGAGAAATTTAATTCAGAGAAAAATATCACCAAACTCAGTAGAGCAGTTTGTAATTTTTCATTGGATTTGCGACTGGCAAATTGATGAATGTGAGCAAATTCAATGGTGTGTCAGTAATT
>NW_028230936.1:0-22661 GCF_043228905.1 Azolla caroliniana | reverse complement strand
ACATCAACAAGGTCAAATCTCTCCTTTCCAACAAATTCGAGATGACGGACATGAAAGAGCTCCACTACTTCCTTGGCATCGAGGTAATTTGGACTCCAGTCGGGATTATGATCTCCCAACGACACTACATTGTCAACTTGTTGTACAAGTTCGGGATTACTGAGTGCAAGTCTGTGGCAACACCTCTTGACCGAAACCTCAAACTAGATGTCAATTCTGGCCCCACAGAGTGTTAGCCGACTTAGTACCGATAACTGATCGGTAGCCTTATCTACCTCACGATCACTCGACCAGACTTGAGCTATCCGGTCAACCTTCTTAGCCAGTTCATGCAAACGCCACGAGATATCCATTTGGATTGTGCTAAGAGAGTGCTACGATACGTGAGCGGAACGATGGAATATGACATTCTCTATAAGTTGGCCACACCAATTCAACTCGAGCCGTACACAGATGCTGACTGGGAAGGCTACAAAGCTGACTGACGATCAATCTTTGGTTTCTTCTCCTCCCTTGGAAGTGGAGCCATCTCTTGGAGTAGCAAGAAGCAATCAATCGTCGCTCTTTCGAGCACAGAGGCCGAATATAGGGGTGCAGTGGTGGCTGTATGTGAAGCCGTATTGTTACGGGCATGACCATTTAATATCCCGTGGTGAGAATTTACCGTAGTATTCTGACCATTTAATATCCCGTGGTGAGAATTTACCGTAGTATTCTATACACGTGGATAAGTGTGAGGGTTAAACGAGAGTGTAAAGAATACTACGGTAAATTCTCACCACGGGATATTAAATGGTCATGCCCGTAACACGTATGGCTTAAGAGGATATTGAAGGATCTGGGCGTTCCCATCAAAGATCCAATTCCCCTTTACTGCGACAACATGAGCAATATTTATTTGGCTCGGAACCCGGTGTTCCATGCATGCACGAAGCATATCGAAGTGCACTATCACTTCATTCGAGAGCATATTCAGGTTGGCGATGTCGACCTTCAACATAACACTACGAATCTTCAGACAGTCGACATCTTCACCAAAGCCCTAGGAGCCGACAAACTTCGGCCATTCCTATCAGACATTGGATTGACGGTTCCTGTCTTGCCAAGCTTGAGGGGGAGTACAAGCGAAAACCAGATACCGTCCAAACCGGATACGAGCCGAAGCGGACATCAACCGAAGTAGCCGACCGAAGTAGAGCTTGAGGGGGCGTGTTGAGAATCAAGCTCAACCTAGTCTAGTGTGTGAACAGACCCTTGAGAGTGTGCACTCAAAGATCAAAAGTCACCACTCTTATCTACACATTAACTATGTGTCATAGAATCCTATTCTATGACACATAACTAATGTGTTTTCACATTCCCCATGACTCATGACCTTTAGTAGTTAATGAAGAGAGAGAGTGACTATATAAAGCACTCTGCTCCTACTTTGAAATAAGTCGATTAATCTCCTTTGTAATATACAGCTTCTTGAGTATTCTATTGTTATTCAAATTCATCTATCTTGTGTTTCTCTCTTACTCACTCTCTCTCTCTCATACACACACACACACACACACACAACACATATCTCTAGTCTATTCCACTGCACAAGAATCACCATCGATTCTTTACACTTTGATCCGCAAGCTCCACCTCGTTGGAAGTGACTTTTCCCTTCTTCTCATGCTCGAGAGCGGTAGACCAAAACTTTGTTCCCACTTTCACAGCTTCAGTTTTGTCTTTCCCGACTCTTATTCCGGCCAATGCAGCATAGTGCATCGCATCCACATGAGTTGCCTTGGCATCCTCCATAGCTTTCTTCATCTCCCCTCTTCTGAAATTCACTCGCAGGGGTCTTCTAGTCTCACTCGAGCAGATCATGTTGCCATCCATGTATACAATATTTTGTCGAATGGCATCTCGAAGGCTCGCGCAATCCCTTCTTATGTGGTCCATGCTATCACACCACATGCATCTAAAGGGTTCTTTTCCTTTGGGGCCCCGACGATTCATGTTGGCTAGCATGACCATCTTGAACTTCTTCGCTAGTTCTTCGATGATGTTTTCATCAATCTTCTTTTCTTCTAGGCTGCTTTGTTTAGGCGGTTCAACTATTTTCAGTTGTCTTGTTTTCTCCATGACAGTCGATCTCGCCAAGTCAGTTTCATCAACCCACTAATGATGCTTGTCGAGCCTATTGCACGCAAGCCCGTTTTCTTGGGTATCATCTTCAAGAAGAGTCCCCAATTCTCGTATATCCTTCATGTGCACAACTTTCAAGAAGTACAAAGTCTTGTCCTCCTCAAGCAGCACTTGGTCCGTGGCGGGGAGATGAAGAAACATTTGGTTGAACTAGTTGTACACCCTCGAAGCACTCATCCTCTTATTCTTCTTTTCTATCCACTTCATCAAGGCATGTCGAGTCATCCTCAACAAATATTCTGTCGCGAACTCCGCTAATATCGCTTTCTCGAACTCCGACCATGTTGTCTTCCCTTCTTGAAGCTCGATGACGCGCCTTTGGATGTTGTTGGCGACCACTCTCTTGAAACTTGTGCTATGACGTGCTTTAGACACATCCCTCTAATTCATCTCCCTTTTGTATGCATCAAGGAACTTCGTAATGTTCCTTCCATCAAATTGACCCTCGAGCTCTAGGATATGGTCAACGGTCTTCTCCACGCTCGCATCATTGTCTCCAGATCTCATCATTTGTTCGATAATTAGCATCATCCTTTCGAACTCTTCCGCTTGATTGCTTGAGGATGACATCTCCAAGTATCAGTCAATCCTCGACTTGATCCTTCCTACCGCCTCTTTCATTTCGGGTTCACCACTTAATTATGTCGTGAAGATCCGTCACTACGTGCGGATCGTGAGGCGGAACCGCCGGGGTCTTGGATCAAAAGGATTCGAAGTTTGCACTAACTTTAGCGAGAAAGTATTTAAGATAGATTGAAAGAGAGAGAGATTGAGATAAGATAGAACGCTTGACTTTAGATTGAGAGACAAGATTAATACATCACAAAAATGGGATAAAGAATTATCTTCCTCTTAATTTCTTGATTAATACATAGCTCGTTTTTCCTGTCCATGCACTCTTTTATAGATGCCCCAATGCACATGATGCCTGTGAGGGTGCAAGACATGCATGAGATGCATGGTTAAACATGATAACCATGTCACTCATTCAAGCTCTCATGTATGAGAATTTATATATAAAATGATCAAAGTAAAGTTTTTGAAAATATGACTTGGCTTAGTGGTAAGCCTATTGTCTTTCAACTTAAAGGTGCAAGGTTCAAGCCTCCCTTTTAAAACACAAAATACTACTAGGCTTTTGGTCTTGTATTTACACTGAAAATCTTCAAAACACCATGCACCGCAATCAACCAACCGATCTGCCTGTCCAGTGCCATCTGTCCCGACTGGTTCAATCCAATCCCGATCTGATCCTATGTGTCGCCATCCGGTCCCGGTGTCGGTCGCCGTCGCACCATCTCCGTCCGGTTCTGGTCGGCCAAAATATTTACAAGTAGTTAGGCCACACCCATTCATCCAGTTAGTTTAGCTCAAGTCACCTTGAACATTCTATGATCCACTCATAGACACAAAGTGATAGATTTTGGCCCTACTTATATACTCCGGGATCCTTATTTATCTTGTCTATGTGAGATATCTCGTAGTTTTGTTTTTTCTCTTCTTCTTCACAAATTTCATAACCACATAACTTGCCACTTAGTTGTCAGTTTCTTATGTGGTAAAGTGTATTCGAAAGCTCTTGAAGACCTCCATCGTTTTGTACCAAGATATTAAACTAGTATCTTCACTATTATTGTTTTATATTGTGTGTGAAGAACCACACTCGATTTTGTACATTCCATCCAATTTTCACACCGTTGGTGAAAATCTTTACGGCAGCGTTGATGAGGTTGATAGGACTAAATCATATGGTTGTAAAACCGTGAAAGGCACACGCAACACCCGTTGTGTATTAGGGTTTAGCCGCAAGGACACAACACAATTGTTACTCTGTACTTTATCATGCTTTTGTTCCATGTGTATAGATGAAGCTTGGGATGAATGCATCAACCTATCAATCATGGAGCCCTGGAAGCTACAGAAACTTGAGCCTGAACGAAAGATGATATTGAAGAGGATGCACATTCAAACAATATTGTATACTACAACCAATGTGAAGACTTGGTAGTTTTATTGGAAGTTGGAGATAATTTTGCAATGTTGAAATCTCCTCAGAATGAAGATTTAGAAGACTACTACATTGTAGTGTGCAAGCAAGGGAAGACATTATTGAAAGAAGTGGTGACGGATGGCTGGGGCAACATGTTCAACGTTGGTGAGTTTGTAGTTGTTGAGAGACAAGCTCAACATCGGCCAGATCGGCTAAAGAAGCTGAGGACCGGATCGGTTGGGACCGATCGGTTAGGCCGAATGTGTAAATCGGTACGCAAACCGATGCGTAAACTGGGAGGCCGTTAGGAAAGATATTCCGTGAGGAATATATTTGGGAGTTAGTGTAGGAGCTCTTAATGAGCATTGAAGTACTGTCAGTACTTCGGTCAGTCCTTCTAGGACTTGTATAAAAGTGTTCATTGAACACACATATGTATAGAGTAGTGAATAGAGGTTGAATATAGTTCTTGTGTTTTCTCTCTCTCACTCTCTCTGTCTCTCCCGCGTATACTGCGTAAGCTCAAGCTCTCCATTAAACCTAAGTGTTCTTCCTTCTGTTCGGTCTTCATACTTGCTTCCGCACGCTACTTTTTACATGGTATCAGAGCGTGAGGGTTGAGAACCTCTCTCCAGCCGACACAGCTTGACGAAGAAGAACAAGAAGAACGATGGATAGAGGCATGGCGAGCTCGCTTCCAATAGAGAAGCTCGACAGAACCAACTACGCATCTTGATCCTACAAGATGCACCACTACCTGCTCGGGCACGACTACTGGAGTTATGTTGAAGGAGCTAATGATGCGGCACCTGAATCGACACACAGAGACTTCCCGTCGTGGAAGCAATCGGCGAGAAGGGTATTATACTGCTTCGCGTCGTGTGTGGGAGAACATCTATTGAGCTATGTTCGGGATGCAAAGATGCCGAAGGGTGCGTGGGAAAATCTGAAGAAGATTTTCGCCGCGAGCACCACAACCAGGAAGCTTCAGCTCCGACAGGAGTTGAACAACCTACGACAACACGACTTGTCGGTGGCGGACTATACCTCGAAGATCAAGGATATCTGCGACTCCCTCACCTCCATAGAGGTGAACATCGAGGAGAGCGAGATGGTCCAGATCTGTCTCGGAGGTTTGGCGTCGAAGTTCGGAGCGTTCCGAACAGCTGTGTGTACCCAGGAGAATACGCCGTCCTTTTTCGACTTACAGTCAATGCTTTTTGTAGAGGAGAACCACGCGGGTACGTCTACAAGCACGCACACCGACAGCAGAATGTTGTACACGGAGGGAGATAGGCCCCGTCGATGTGGAGGATGAGGCGAGTCGGCGCGCAATGGAGACGGCCGACGAGATCAACGAAGAAGGCACCGAAGTGATGCCGACAGCAACTCCGGACCCTCCGGAAACAGGGGGAGTCGAAGCGATGAGAACCAGCAAGGGAAGGCCATCGCAGAGTGCTGGTACTGTGGCAAGAAAGGCCACAGGGAAAGTGAGTGCTAGAAGAAGCGCGCCGATTCGGAGAGAACCGGTTCCGGAAACGGCTACAGACATACCGCCAAGGGAAATCGGCAGCGATCGCACTACGCCGAAGACTCCGGGAGAGCCGGAGAAGGGTCTGCCTTCGTGACGAGACACGAAGCAAACTCAATGGAACAGACCACCCCGAGATTGAAGGAGGTGTGGTACGTAGACTCCAGCGCGTCAAACCACATGACGAGCCATAAGGAGTGGTTCTCGTACCTTGAAAAACCGATACAACCTGGAGTAGTCGCAACTGGAGACGACACTCCGCATCCGATCGCGAATGTCGGAGAAGTTCCCCTTAGCCATGTCGGGCAGAAAGGGAAACTCATGAACGTGCTACACGTTCCGACAATCACGAAGAACTTGGTCTCGGTCGGACAGATCGTCGACCAAGGGATGGAGGTTCGGTTTACACACCTCGGGTGCTTCATTGAGGAAGAAGGCCGTGTGATTGCACAAGGGCGCAGAGACGAGAGGATGTTCATCCTCGACTCCACTGACGGCGGCACCGCAATGTTCGCGAAGGGACAAAAATCCGAGTCGGACATCGACTTGTGGCAAGCTCAACATCGGCCGGATCGGCTAAAGAAGCCGAGGACCGGATCGGTTGGGACCGATCGGTTTGGCCAAATGTGTAAACCGGTACGCAGACCGGTGCGTAGGTAGGGCCGGATCGGTGCGTAAACCGGGAGGCCGTTAGGAAAGATATTCCGTGAGGAATATATTTGGGAGTTACTGTAGGAGCTCTTAATGAGCATTGAAGTATTGTCAGTACTTCGGTCAGTCCTTCTAGGACTTGTATAAAAGTGTTCATTGAACACACATATGTATAGAGTAGTGAATAGAGGTTGAATATAGTTCTTGTGTTTTCTCTCTCTCACTCTCTCTGTCTCTCCTGCGTATATTGCGTAAGCTCAAGCTCTCCATTAAACCTGAGTGTTCTTCCTTCTGTTCGGTCTTCATACTTGCTTCCGCACGCTACTTTTTACAGTAGTGAATGGAACCTATTATGCAAAGTTGCCGCAGTGCAAGAACACATATGCATTACTAACACGTTCGCGTTCACAAGTGGAAGGATTGCGCATTCCACTTGTAGAATCTTCTTAAAACGAAGCAAATACACCCTCTCTACAATAATTGGATGCACTAGTATCACATGTTCCTCAACTTGATAAGAATTTGCAAATATAAAAATACATGATAGATCTACGAGTGGAGATCATTAGAAATCATGCAAGTTTAGACATGTTGATAAGTTAATGTAGGCATAATAAAGTTCAACTATGGCTCAATATGGCACTATTGTGCGACAAGGTAAACACTAACTTAAAGACTTATATTAATTAGGTAGGTTTTACAAAAATATGAGGTGTACTTGTATCCATACTAATAAAATGAGATATAATTTATACTTTGACCCATATGTGCATGTATGTAATTGTGGAAAATGTAGGATAGTGCACATTAGGATAAGTGATTGGAATAACTAACTTATTAAAGTATTCAATACTTGTATTAAAAGTTGATCTAATCTATTCCTCAGTTTGTTCATATGGGATCAAACCATATGTGTATATAATTGTGCACAATGTAAGGCAGTGAACTTTAGGATAATGTCGTGGAAATAACAAACCTATTAGGCTTTCATACCTGTATTTAAAATTGATCTACTCTATTGCTTAGGTGATTCACACAAGATCAAACTCCGAACGATAACGCAACTGGAACCATTATCAACACACTACACAATCTAAGCAGCAATGGAATAGAAACATAATAGTTTTAACAATATAAGACAAAGATCCATAATAACAACATGGACAGTCATGGCAACAATTATAGGGCCATGTTCTGTTAAGGTTAGCTTGGACCAAAATCAGCCTCCATTTAAACTAGTTCATGTTTCTCCATAAGTTTGGTAGTCAGCTATGCACGCGGTGAAACCAATATCATAAATCTACTAATCAAGTATATAAAAATAAAATTGAAACATATAGAAGATTATAAAGAATAGAATCCACTAGGTAAAACCCAAAATTTGTATTAATAATGTGAAATCTTAACAAATCGTCAGTGTCATATTCTTTATAGAGTCTATTACATAGCAATCAATTCATCAACGTCATTTTCTTCATCATCTTGTGTAGAACTGTCTTCGGCTATACGTGCATTGGTTTCCCCTGTTAGCCGAGCCAACGAAATATCTTCTATAAGCTCATCATCAAGCTCTATTAGCTCCCCCGGTTCGCCGGCTAACGGAGGAATAGGCTCTCGCGAAGCAGGTTGAAACCTTTCTGTATTGACGAGGTTCTTTGCACCGACCTCCTCATCCTGGTCTGGGCACTCCCACAAAGCCTTAATCCGCATATTAATAAATATAACTTGGTCCTCGTCCTTCTCCAATGCAACTGTATTTCTAAACAGCTTCAATGCACATGCTGACGTAGTTCCTATGATGTAAGTAGCAAGAAGATTTAGTTGTCAAACGAAAAAAAAGTGATTGGTTATCTCAAGATCGTTACCCTAGTTCGAGGAATACCTGTGCCAGAAAAGAGATCTAATATCCAGTCTCCTTCGACAGAAAACATCTCGATCAAGTGCATCATAAGTCGTTGAGGTTTTTGGTATGGGTTGACAAGTCCCCGTTCTGTCGTGGTGACATGTCGCAATTTCCGAGTCACTGCTGGATATACCAACAGATTTGAACCTCCCACTTCATTAGAATGCTCTTTGATTCTCTGTTTTTTAATTTCATCGAAGTAGCCAACCGTTATGTATTCAATGGCATTAACGAACCGAAAAGTTGGCCCTCTATTTACATTGGTCTTGATCCTATAAAAAATAATTCATCGAGTTAAGAATAGATTCAACAACCTTAAGAATTGCAATATAATGAAAGACACCTATAAATAATCCTTACCATGCAAGGTTCTCGATGCCATGGCAACGAGATCTCAAAGCTTGAGCTACCGAGTACCCTTAGTCCATACTATGAAAGACAACTATTCGCCACAAGGATGCGGTCGTTAGCTCAGCGAAATCCTTGACCATCTTCTCCAATTGTTTAAACCTAAACGGTTCATCGTCGTATGATGACCCAACCATTCGAAATCCGTAAGGAATATCCGCAATCATTAGCGTATATTCCTTCTTTGGCACCTTCTGGATCAAGTTGATGACATCACCGCAAACCACATTGTAGTAAAGATCTCTCGTAATATCTTTTTTGTGGCTAAATTTTTTAAACGAGCCATCTTCCTCCATTTCGTACGCCTTGACTAAGCGACGATCCTTTTCTTTTCTGGCTCGCTCAAGATGTGCAAGGAAGGATGTAGGGAAATCGTGTATATCCTTAACTTCTCCTTGTTTCTTGCCTCGACACGGTTTCTAATAGAAGCAATAGGACATCAGGTATTATTATACAAGCTCTACATATGATGAAAGGGTAATGAAAAAACATGAATACTAACCCAATCCTTGAATGCAATAAAATACTCTGATAACGCCTTATACGAAGACGTTAGAGGATAATCCTCGGTCACTTGTTCCCAAGTTATACATCCAAGTTGTTTCATCATAACTTCTTGGATCTTCATGTACACCTTATGACTGTAAAATTAGAAATCAAGATTAGAACTTTGAATTACACCAGATAGACTACAATTTCAGTATTTGAAAGACTTACTTATTGAACTCAGTGACCATTTCTTGAAGGCTTAAATCTTTCGCCACAACCCTTGACAAAACCGACACAAGAAGCTGTTCGTCCTTAATACCTTGCATCGCTCTCCATAGAGACAGCTTCATGTCGTCTACCGCTTCTTCAATTGTCAAGTCAATTTTCTTGGCGGCTTGTGACTTTAATTCTAGTTGAGGGTCAACCCTACATTTCTTTTGTCGTTGACCCTTTACCTCCTTATTCTCCCACATTGAGAAGATTTGATCTTGGAGGTCCCATACTTCTCCATCTCTAAACGCCAATTGAAACCAAGACTCATACTTTCGAAGACCATCGGACCTAACATTATCATCTACCACAATGCCGACTTCATGCAGACATTGACGTCGAAGGCCTGGATGTAACTTCACACCAAACTTTTGTTTCACATCTAAATACTCGTGGTGGAAGAACCGTATACGCTCAATAGACGACATTTTCTGCCTATAGTCATTATCATTATTATGGTCCCATGCCAACAGCTTAGCCTCTTCGGTTGTGAGCCCAACATAAATTTTGCACTCGGCATACTTGAAGAAGAAAGTGGTTGGATGTTCTCTCACAAGTTGCCGACGTGCCTCTGCTGAATGCGATCCACCAATGACAAAATAATTATATTGATCATGCTTTCTGATATCAAAATCTTCAATGGTTTCACATTCTTCAGGATCTACCATAACAATAAAAGGCACCACAGTGGCATGAGGATTAATTTTCATTTTTTTCTTGAGATTTTGAACATGCATGCGGTGAGGCTCTCTAATCTCAAGTGGTCTTCGACCTGTTTTTTCATCAATAGGGGGCCGATGGATGTGTGTTATAGGCAAATTAAATACTTGCCCTTTCCTGACCAGCTTCCGTTGCATTAACTCTCTCCTTATTTTATTCTGCTCGGATGACAAAACACCCGAGGCCAGCTCGGCTGCTGGCGTCCCCTTATTATCCTCTTCTTCATTTTCACTTGTTAAATCCGTATCCGACATTTTCGTTGTCTTCTTCTTGGCTGGTCTTGACTGGACTTTGGATACCTTTTTTGTGGCCTTCAAGGGGGAGGGCTCTTCATCTCTTAGAGTTACATGGCCTTGTATATAAGGCCTCAAGGTAACAATCAGGTTTTGTGAGTTATCAAGTGCTTTTTTGAACACTTCAGGCCCACAAGATTCCTTTACTAAAAGGTCTTCTGAAAGGAACACTTTACGTACCCCCTTGGAGCACTCTATCATTACCAGTATGTTGGCCGAATCTGCATCTTCGTAGTCAAATTGTAGAATACGGCCATACATAAATGGGGTTTCTTTTCCAAGCTGCCCCTCACCCTTCTTCTTTGCTGTATACAATACGACTTTTTTCTTTGAGTCGACATATTGCATACACCATTCCTTGTCCGTTAGATCTCGGTCAGGAAGGTCTTCGCCTCCAGTAGCGGCGACAAGTTTCTTTTGGCTAACATCACTATGCGGCTGAGATTTTGTCTCTTTGTTAAAGAGAAGCTTTTTTCCTCTCTTCATGGTCTCAGGAGCTACCTTAGTCTGGGCTTCGATTGGAGAACCTTGTATGCGAAGCTTAATTTTCTTCACGGGTCGGTCCGACAGGTTCTCAAACGACCTATTTAAGAAAGTATATGCAAAAACATAAGTTAGACAGTCACGTAGATTGAAGTTGTATATTATAATGAAGAACAGTTTCCAGGAGCAGTAACATATTCAAAAATCTATAATAGGCAGGGCTATTCAACCTAGAAAATATATATCGTAATAAGTAAAACGGGTTATATATTCTTTTAAATAGTAGGTATGACTTATATAGATTCTAAACCTATATTGAGGAGAATTTGCCATAGTAAAGGCAATTTGTAGATCATTTTCTACTATTTTAAGCTAAAGTAGGTCATAAAACACCTATAATTAGAGCATGTATTTCTTTAAAAGTAAGTAAAGTCAACATAAAAAAGACTGAGTTTGCCAGACAATTTGATATCATTTCCACCCCATAAACGATTTTTCTCTCTCAAAGCCTTCTTATATACAGGGACTCGATACGCCGTATCGAGTTCGTGTTTAAAACCTACACTTTAAACATGAACTCGATACGCCGTATCGAGTTCGTGTTTAAAGTTTGAATTTTAAAAAGGAACTCGATACGGCGTATCGAGTCCCTGTTTATAGTATAGGTTATCGTGTTGAAGTGGAGGCGGAGATCGCGCTTTCGTGCTTTGTGCTCTGAGTGCTTTGTGTGCTCTGTGTGCTCTCTACGTTCTGTGTGCTCTGTACGCTCTGGTGAGTGAAATATGACGAGGTCTTCCTATTTATAGGGATTGAACACATTGGTTAAAGTAACCATAGTCACCTTAACCAATGTTGGTAACTTTGAGGATAGTTAGTTGGTAACCATAGTCACATTAACTAGAGTAACTTATGATTGTATTAATGATTACAAAGTCAAACTAACAAATTGATCAATCTTTTATAGTCATAACAACCTACAATGACTTCAAAGGTTATGAAGGAGACAATGATAGAGGTTCATGAATGTACCAATGATTGATTACTAAAAGCAACAATTTTTATGACTCTCAAATGTTATGTATTAAAGATGTGGGCATGAATTAACCAATGATTGATAAGTCTAATATTTAAAATGGTGAGCATTAAAGAACCAATGCGTGAGACGTTCTATATCAAAATGGGTGCCATTAATTAGCCAATGATTTTAACATTAATCCAATATATTCAAGGCTTGTTAATGATTAGTTTTATATTTTACTTGATTTAACATCATTTAGATCTAGTTTATATAATGATTGATAATTTAAGTAAAATTACTTTATTAAAAATAATTTTTAGATGTATTGTATTAATAGAATATTACATAATATGGACATTCTATTGATTTGGCTTTTGTTTAGAGAGAAGTTTATGTTTAGGGAGGAGTATATGTTTAGAGAGGAGTATAACTTAGAGAGCCCTATCTAGACCTTAAGCCATGAGTGAAGATTCACCGTTCTCGATTGAAGAATATTGTTTGTCATCAGACCCATCGTTTTCTACTGAAGAGTATTGTTTGTCAACAGAGTCACCATATTCGATTGAAGAATATTGTCTGTCGACCGACTCACCATATTCTATCGAAGAATATTGTCTGAGCTCATCTACAGGGAATGTAAATAATGACACATGTGAAGAGTTCTCTATTGAAGAATACGATATTAATAAAGATACCGAGAATGAAGGAAGTGCCCAGGAAACATTGAATAACATTGGCGATGGTCAGAACAGAGAATTAGACTGTAACAAGGTTACACCAACCTCTATGCAGGAAGAGAAATCTGGGAGCCCTATGCATATTAGAAGAATCCCACGAAGAATTCATCTGGCTAGATTTAGCTTGGTGACATCAGATAAACAGATTGGATTTGATGTCAACAAAATATGTTGTGCCCGTGGTTGTATGTCTATGATTGGAAAATCAAAGTTGCGAGAATTAAGGCGATACTATTTTTCGATGACCGGTGATGAGCAAGACACTTACCTCGGATCACATATGCAACTAGTATCTGACAAATGTACGGGGATCAAAGTATCATTCGAGTATTATATCTTCCATGCGCAACAGATATGTAGAGTTGCATTCAAAATTGCGTTATGTGTTAGTAACATGCGGCTACATAGAGTACAACAACGTCTACTTAGCGGGGATCAGATGCTCAATTGTAAAGAGGTTCCAAGTATGAAAGGTGCAATTGGAAGACTAGCTATTGGCTGGATGAAAACTTACTTTCAGTTAAATTGTGAAGTAATGCCCACTACAGGTAGGATGCATCTTTCTGATAATTATACCCGTCGGGAAGTTTATGATGTCTATCGATCTGAAATGCTGGGCTCACGTAATAAGTCTATCACCTATAGCCAATTCACAAGATTATGGAGAGCTCGGTTTTCAAATGTTATTATTCCTCGTAAAGTACGTATGGGGTATTGCTCCATTTGTGCAAATCTTAAAAGTTTGGCTAAAGGTGCAAAGACATCAATGGAAAAGGATACGAGTAAGAAGTTACTACAAGAGCATCGTGAGGCACAATCCTTAGAACGAAGGAAGGCGATGCATCATAGAGAGAAGTGTTTGAAGAGGCCTGAACAATACATGTGCTTAATGATAGATGGCATGGACCAGAAGAAGACATTCTTGCCGCATATGCGGAGGCTCCCCAAAGATGTCAATGATGAGTGCCTTGTTCAAATGCACTTGGTGGGATGCTTGGCTTATAATAGGTCTGTTCGACCTCACGTCTTCATTACTTACCCCAATGTTCACAATGACCCTAACCTAACAGTTACAGTGATTCACCGAGTTTTGATGTCTTGGGGACAACCTTTCCCCCCTGTTCTATACATTCAATTGGACAATACTGCTAGCGAGAACAAAAATTCAACTGTATTTGGCTATCTAAGTATGTTGGTCAACCTAGAATTGTTTAGGAAAGTGAAAGTCAATTTCCTTTTGGTTGGCCACACACATGACCATATAGATCAGATGTTTAGCACATTCTCCAGACAGTTGTCTCGGCATGATGCTTTCACTTTACCTAAACTATTTGATGTCATTTGTGATGCATATACACCACGCCCAAAAGTGTTACACTTGAAGGAGGTATATGACTTTAAGAGATATATATTAGATGGGGGTGGTGGGAATGTTAAAGTGCTTGCTCAGTTAAACAATATAAGTTTCAATCACTTTTTTTTGATAAAGAAAAATGGAATAAGTGGTTCTACACTTTTGTATGCTAAACAATATTCATCTTCTACAACATGGGAACCTGAAGGTGGTTGCCAGTTATTACTTTGTATGCCGAGTACAATTGTCCATGGAGCTAAGCAAATGCCAATTGAGAAGAAAGGACAGTTGCAGAGCGACTTGGTATCAGAACAAAAACGGTCATGGCTCCAAGCCTTAGAAGAAAAAAGAAAGCATATTGAGGCCGCCAAGAAATATGCCGCACAACAAGACACGTCATGGTGGGATGTATTTTATAGTGATCAGAATGAAATTATAGACAATTGTGTATCTGTTGATAATTGGAATTTGGAAACGCCATTCACATGGTCGCTGCAACATGATCGCGTAAATAGAAGTCCGGAGCGACTAGTAAATGCGATTAATGACAGCTTGGTCCATCCACAACAAAGAGACATTTATGTGGGACCAAGGATGACCAAAGCAGCCGAAGCTAGATGGCAAGGAAATTTGCAAGAGCTCACCGCGGGGATGTTGATTGCAACGCCGGCTGATGAGAACTCACATGGCCACCAATTTTGGGTTGGTAAAATTCTAGAAGTGCTAATGCATGAAATAGAAAACACGATCAAGTCTATAAATGTTCATTGGTACAACACTAGAAGTGCAAATGCTTTTATAGGTAAGTATACATTGGAGATGATTGAATGCCAAACAAGAAGGGGAGGTAGGAAGAGGAAGCGAAACATTCGTAACACCTCGACCCTTGATATCTCTGATGTGGATATCATCGTGTACGACTTCACACTTACAAAAGCCGGACGATTAAGGAAGTCAACAATAGATATAATAAAAGAAAAATTACCAGGTCTACAAGGTGGCTCGAGTCAAAGGCAAACGAGATCTGCTACATATAATCTAGAGTTAAACCATTTGGTTTATGACGAAGATAATGCACTGATTGGTACATCCGAGGATGATGAGGAGGAATCGTCATTGTATATTAGTTATAGTAGTGATTCTCCGTAAAGGACTCTATCATGAATGTATATTTGGCTATTAAGTGTAACTACATTCCGCTTGTAACAAATCGAGTAATATAAAATCATGTGTTTTGAATTCTTATGATTTCCCAAAAATCGTTTCTTATAAAATAACATTGGTTGTAAAGTTTGTGATATAAATTGAGAATGTACGTTTTTGAAATTCGTCTTTTTTTAGTTACTTCTAAATCACGAAAATAGTGGATTTTTAACCTTTTTCATAGTATGTTTGAACTTGTATGATACTGGTATCAATGTGTTTTGTAAAATCATTGAAAAACCCCTAAAATTACCCTTATCCTTCCATTTATGCGCGATCCTTCCACTTGTGAACGCGAACGTGTTTACTAAAAGATGCACCCACCGCAATAATTTACATTGCTGCCATTATTGCGATCGAGTTCAATATGACTCAAGAAAAGCACAAGGTTAAGGGATACAACACTGTCTGCAAGGTCCCCTAAGAGGTTCATGAGCACATATTGGGGGAGATCTCTCTGTTTAATGCTGGAAAGTTGGGCCCTATTAATACATTGTAGTTGGCAGCTGAAAAACATCCTCTTGTAGTTCATTTGACATTCATATTACTGGGTTGTAGCAGTTTATACAAGACTACTATGTATTAGTGAACATTTGACATTCATATTAGTGGGCTCTTAGTTTATATATATCATATTAGGCTCTTGTATGTGAGCTGTAGCAATACTCATGGTGAACTCCTCCTAGATGGTGATAGTCACCTCATTCTTAAAACCATCATGCTCCCCTTCCTGGGTGGTCTTTATTGCCCTATCCTCATGGGTGATGCTAGTATGCTCGTTCTTAGTACAATCAGACTCCTGTATGTAGGTTGTGGTAGTACTCATGGTCAACTCCTCCTGGATGGTGGTTGTCAGCTCATTCTTAAAACCACCATGCTCCCCTTCTTGGGTGGTCTTTATCGCCCTGTCCTCATGAGTGATGCTAGTATGCTCGTTCTCATTACAATTAGGCTCCTATTTGTGGGTTGTAACAGTACTCATGGTCAACTCCTCCTGTATGGTGGTTGTCATCTCATTCTTAGGACCATCGTGCTCCCCTTCTTGGGTGGTCTTTATTGCCCGGTCCTCATGGGTGATTTTACTATGCTCGTTCTTAGTACAATCAGGCTTCTCTTCAGTACTAGTGTGGAAGATGTACTTCCAGAGTCTGCCTCTATGCAAAGGATAGTCCCAAAATCTAACTCTTCACTTGTGCTCCATATAGTTCCCGATTCGTTTGATTGCAGTTGGGAATCTGACTGCTCTTGTAAACCTAAATAATGGCATCCCAGAGAATATCACTATCAACTCACATACTCAAAAGTTTGCAAACATACTAGTAACTATAAACATAGGAGGTTAATAACCACATTTTTACCTATTGTTACATTGTCATACTATACAGTTATAGACAACTCATTGCAAGTGGTAGGGTTAGTCACCTTCTCCACAACATCTAAGCGTTCATCAGATTTAGGGATGGTGTCAATCGCAGGTTGGGGTTCATTGTCAATAGAACCACTCATAATAGTATCTATATAATGCACCAAAAGCACCACTATAATAGGGTTGTTATGATCTAAATAATTGTTTTCTTAGAGGCCTTATTGGCGTTGTCGTGCCTTTCGGCTCCGGATCGTTGCGTGAGTCGGGTGGGAAACATTGAGGTTTTGGACTAGGAGAAAGAAGAATACAATATAAGGCTAGTTATGAATAGATAGAAAGAGAAGTAAGAAATAAAAACTTATGAATCCCACGTGTTTAGTTTATTTAATCAATGTTTAGATTGTCAGAAAGAGAATTTTTATGATAAATTCGTGAATCCCACGAATATATTACATTGATCAATCCTTGTAAAAAAATCAACAACATCATACATTTTTCTCTCCTCCTTATATAAGGATGGAAGAGGCTAAGCATAGCTTCATGCTTTTTCTAAAGTGTTCATGCACACTAAATGTCCATGAGTTTCTTTTTACACTATGCTTTTATTTCCTAAATATAGTGCTCATGCTCGCTAGATGTACACGAGTAATTTTTTATTGGTGTACATTTTTCTTATAAATAAAGTATTCACGCATTCTAAAAATGCATGACTTACCTTTTAATAAGGGTAGGCGTAAATAAAGGTCTTATATGTATTAAATCTATATTTAGAACACTTACGATAAGTTAGTACAATGGTAAGGTTGGGGTTTGTCTATGTTGAGGTATAGGGTTTGAATCCTGCCCTATGCATGTAACAATCTTTTCTACTATTTATAAATTTGTTTCTTCATTCGGTGAGAGACTCTCACCGGCCTTCTTTATCCGGCTCTGGCCGGTTCTGCTTGATCCGGTTCTTACCGGGTCCTCCTTGTCGGTTCCTCCTCCATTCGGTTCTCACCGGTTCTCCTGATCGGGTCCTCCTTCATCTGGTTCTCACCGGTTCTCCTTACCGGTTCCTCCTTGTCCCATTCGGAGGAACCAAAATGCAATTTTCACATAGTGTGCGAATTACAGTACGACACTCGCCCCCTCCAAACCCGCACATCCTCTAGTATATGCCGAAGTTCCCAATGCTCATTATTCGCCTTCATCCGTAGCACTCTCCGATTCTCCCCTTATGTCGACTTTCTTCGCTTTCTGCATCACCGCGATCTTTGTCCAGTTGCTCCTCGTTGTCGGTCTTGTCTAGGGTTACATAGGGTTCGTTTTCAGTCCGCTTCTTGAAGATCTTTACCCGTTTCCCCGTTATAGGCACTCGTAGTATCGTTCCATCCAACTCGCATAGTCGGTAAGTTCTGTTGTCGAAAACTTTCCAAACCTCATATGGCCCGAACCACCTTTTCTCGAACTTCCATATCGTTGTATGTTGATGATCCAAACCACTGTCATAGACAATCACCCAATCTCCTTCTTCAATCTTCCGTGGTCGTAGTCGGTGCTTTGTGTCGAATCGGCTTTTGTTCCGGAATCGCGCTTCTTGTTGTCGGCATGTTGCTTCCCCTATGTCTTCCGGTCTTCCCTCTAGTTGTTGTATCCGGACCGCTAGTAGTTCTTCTCGGCTCATCTCTTCTGTCCACGGTAGCATTGTCCATCTCGCGATCGCAGTTTCCGTCGGCATTACCGGTGCTTGTCCGGTCATAAGTTCTGTCGGCATATAACCGGTTACGGGAGGTATGCGTCGTCCGATCCGCCCATAGTGCATTCGGGAGCATCTGCGGCCAATCCTTCACCCTTCCGTCGCATGCTTTGGCAAGTGCTTTGATGATCGGAGTATGTCCTCATTCGATTTTCCCGTTGGCCTCCGGATTGTATGCCGTTGTTAGTGTTAACCGAACCTCATGTTTGGTGAAGAATTCCCTAACTTTATCAAAGTCAAATTCTCCCCAATCCGCAATCACTTGTCCTACGCACCCGTACTTGCAAAACACCTCCTCCAAAAGAAATTGCCATACCGTAGAACATGTTTTCCTTCGTGGCGCCCGACCTTCTACTTCATTTATGAGATCTTCCCGAGCTAACACCAAGTACTTCTTTTGTCCAATCCCGGTTGGCATGGCTACAATGTCGACCATCCATTTGAAGTTGATTCTTGGTGAGAATGTCGGATGTAACTCATCTCGGTGTCGAACTCCGGAATAGATTTGATACTTCTCGTAGCTTTCTGTGAACTTTGCTATATCTTTGTACATATTCTTCCACCAATATTTTTGTTTGATTTTCACAAAAGTTGCCCATGTCCCTCGATTTCCAACCCAATCGGATTCGTGAAACTCGGACATTATCCGGTTTGGTTGCTCTTTCGTCCCGACTACCCGAACTGGCATGCCATGCGGTGTTTTCGGCTCCCTCCATATTAATCCATTTTTCAAGAAGAACTTTTGGACTTGCCTCTTCTTCCTTCGGATCTCGGCTCTCTTCTCTTTGTTGTCCGGTGATTCCTCAATCTCTTGTAACACCTTCCCGATCATCAAGCTTTCTCCCTCGTATTCTTCTTATCGGAATTCTCGGATTATGTTCACTTGGCATATGTGCTCCGAAGCAAAGTAGTCTTCAGAAACTTCTTCATTATCGGATTCGGATATGTCGTCTCCGAACCGAGCCCTTGATAGCATATCCGCTACCGCATTGTCTTTTTCGGAGATGTGTCGTACGTCCGGGTTATGCGACTTAACATATGCAATCCATCTTAGCATAGCCACATCCGGTATCGTGCAACACCACATCATCCCGAGTATCGGAAGACAATGTGTTTTGATTTCTACCTCGGCTCCGATCAAATAATCTCGATCTGATTTGATTGCCGACATGACTCCCCATAATTCTCTTTTGCCTTGTGCATATCCGCATTGCCTTTCGTTGAGAATCTTTGCCCCGAATCGGATCGGATATCGCAACCCATCCGAGTCAGCTTGATTGATGACCCATCCGATCCCGGTTGGACTTGTATCAACCGTTTCTATGATTGGTCACTCATAGCTTGGATTCTTAAGTGCTTCAACCCTCCATAGTGTTTTCTTGAGCTTCTTCATGCTTTTGGTGTGTTCTAGTTTCCATTCAAACTTCTTCCCCTTCCGCAATAAGTGATAGAGTGGGTCTGCAATATGTGCATAGTGCGGAATCCATATGTGATAAAATAAACAAGCTCCAAGAAACCTTCAGACTTCGGATTGTGACTCGCATACTTCTTTCATAGCTTGAATCGCATCGATCTTGGTTGGTGACGGTCTTCGGCCGTAGGGCCCACATAGATGTCAGACTACCAATATTTCTTCTTGTCCGAATGCCGATTTCTCTCCGGAAAGTGTTAGGTGCACATCTTCTAACTTTCATAGCACTTTCTCGCAACCGCGAATATGGTCGACTACGAATTGTCGGCATCCTTGATCATCCATAGTCTCATCTTTTTCTTCCACTGCGCATCCTTTCATTGGAATGTCATCTAGGAACGACATCGTTATCTCCGGAATGCAATCTCGAACCACCTTGTTCATTGCATTCATCATATGTGCGACCGAGTTCGTTGTGCCTTTGGTAGTGTGCACATACAGACTAATCCTATCAGTGTTTGCATGATAGTGATGTCTCGGCTCTCCAAGGCTAGTTGGAATTGGTCATACCCAGAGTATAGGTCTCCGATGGAGTATATCGCGCGTCCGGCAAATGCTTCCGCAAATTCATCCACTATTAGACCGACTCCGGAGTTTCGGATCGTGACCTTGTTCACCGGTTGCAAGTCTTGAATAAACCGGAGTGACCCATTCTTCTTCGAAACCGTAAACCATCGATTTGAGTACAGAGCGTTTGATTACTCTAGAATCCCCATCGCCACCTTCTCCTTGAGCAAGTCGATGATTTTGGGAATATGAGCCCGCGGCACCGGAATCGGCTTTAGGTTCCACGGCACATGGGCAAACGTGAAGATCACCATCGACTCCACCATCTTCGAGTCAACGCACCCTATCTCCTTCGATGTGAATGCAAATGCTTTCCCATGTTGTTCCAACATCCCACGGAATCGTTCTTCTTCATTTTGTAAAAGTAAACCACCTCCACCGATCCGAAGTTTCTTCTGTCTCCCGAGACTTCTTTCCTCGTTTGTTCGCTATCGGCAGGTAGCGGTCCCGCGGCTGGTTCAATTTCTTCTCCACGGTCATGTATTTTGTACTTACCATTGCTTCTTCTTTGCGAAGCGCATCTGACCCCATTTTCGCAATGATCTCGTACATCTCGACTGATTCCACCGGAACTACCCAGTCTCCCTGGCTATTTTCTTTTGCAAGCTCTTCAAGCCGTTGTAGCGTGCTCCCATAGAACACTTCTTCGACTACTCCCACGATTTCTTTGTCTTCTTTTATTATTGATGCCAACCGTAACTTATCCTCTACTTTTCGGTATTCTTTCTTCATTCCTCCGGTTACGGCCGTGTACGTAGATGCCCCATTAGGACCGATTCATACTTTTTTTGCTCCGAGATTTTTCTTCCTGTGTGGAGTATCAGGGCTTCTTGGGCTATCACTTCCCCACTTCGCAACAGTCCGCTCTAAAAATCCATCTTTTTTTGGGACAAGAGCTCCCTCTTGTTCCTTTCATGATTTGCAGGGACAGTTAGGAATTGGATGGATTTCCCTCCGCTTTGACTCCGAATTCGTGCGAAAGCCGCACCACTATCGAGCACCTTCGTCTCCATCCATGATGTCGTGATAAAGGGTTGCCCGAGGATCACGGAGTGTGAAACCTCATCTTGCACAAAGAAATTTTGGTCTATCTCCACATCTCTGATCTTCACCGTCACATCCGGACAAGCCACAAATAGGTCTTTTGTTGCTTTAGTGGTTGCCCGGATCTTCCATTCATGATTAGTATTAATAGGCCACTTCCCCTTCCGGTAGAACTCCTTGGACATCAAGTTGATCTCCGATCCGTGATCAATCAATGCTAGCACAGGCTCTTTGATATTGCCGATTCGGACCGGAGTCTCCATAGTTGCACGTGTCCAATGTGGCCTTGTGTAGTGGGAGTTCGGAATTTCGTCCTCCAATTCGGTGTAATTCATTAAAACGGTATTTGCATTCACCCTTGGAGCATTTTCCTCCGTACTTTGTCTTTTTCTCTTCACGAGATCCACAAGAAGATCGTGGAACTCCTTCTTCGCTATTCCAAGTAATTCCCAAAGCGAAAATTCTACCCGGCTATTGAGGATTCTCTCCTTGAACACCTTTTTCAAGTCCGGTTGTTGTTCTATGTCCGAGGCGAGCTTGAATGCAAGAATCTTCGTTTCTTTTCCCTTCCCTCCGGAGTTCCAGCTTTCCGGTGTCTTCGATGGTCCGCCCGCATCATCCGTGCGCCGTCGTTTCTCGTCTATATACACTTCATGCAATTGACATAAGGCGTACACTATTCTTATCGATGGGGCACCCCCATCCCGTAGCTTCACGAATGCCTTCCGCGGTGCTTCGGACCTCATTGGAGTCGGTTTTCTCAGGGTTTTCTAGCACATCCGGCCAAAAAGACGCCTTTGCTCCCGATGACTCATCGACACTTATTCCCGCGGTTGTCGCATAATTACCTTTCACCGCTATTTCCTCCTCTAGGACCTTCTTCATGCCACCTTTCCGGATGTTCGGTCGGAGTGGCTTCCAAGAGTCCATCGAATGAATCTGATTTCCCTCGTAGTAGATAAGATCTCGTCGTAACGCCTCCTTGTGCTCGTCACAATCCCTCCGATCATGTTCAGTATTATCACACCATATACACCGGCGGTCCATATACTTGGAACTTGTGGGACAGTCATCCGACTTCTTCACCATTGCGATTTTTAGATTCTCCATATCCTTCAGCAGCTGCTCCACCATGGTTCCGTCGATTCCCTTCTCGGTCGTAGTCTCACGAGCCTGCGGTTGATGGTCTTCCAGTCTGGATCTTGGTTTCGGAATCGGTTCCGAAACCCTCTTTTCTTCGT
>NW_028230935.1:0-22681 GCF_043228905.1 Azolla caroliniana | reverse complement strand
AAATGAACAACGCACATGACGGACAAATGCTATATTCGAACTTTGATGGAAGAAGAGGACAAAGCCGTGGAAGGAGAGGTCGATTCGCCCAACGCGGACACAACCAAGACCATAACTCCCACAAATGGCAAGCGAATAGAAACCGCCCCCGAGATTTCGGCAGAAGGGGGAGTCATCACGCCGGACCAAGAAACCGTAGGAAAACCCGACCACTATGAGGAAGAGTGTTGGAAGAAGAAGCGTGAGCAAGGCCAACAACTAACAAATTACGCCATGAACTCCGACTACGGCGGAATGTTCATAATGAAGTACGAAGCGCAGTCAATGTGAACTACCGCTTCCACTCCGAACAACGTATGGTTTGTCGATTCGGGAGCATCCAATCACATTACGTCCCATGAATATTGGTTTCGGGAACTACGAAAGCCCGAACGTCCCGGATATGTCGAAATAGGAGATGACACGACTCATCCAATACAGCATATCCGGAACGTCCCATTGGGAAACAACAAAAAACAAACCTACCTCAAGAACGTGTTGCATGTCCCCAGTATTACAAAAAACCTGGTCTTTGTCCGCCAGATTGTCGAACAAGGAATACAAGTACGATTCAATAATGACGGGTGTTTCATCGAAAGGCATGATCAAGTTGTAGCTCACAGCCGTCGAGAAGATCGTATGTTCATGCTCGAATCGAACGAGGTAAAGTCGGCCATATTCGCAAAGGGCCTGAAAGTCGAAACCGATTTAAAACTGTGGCACAAGAGAGTCAGCCACATTAATCTCCAGAAGCTTCAAAACATGCAATCAAAAGAGGTCGTAATCGGACTCCCGAACTTTACGGCAAAGGAGATTACGGGCGTTTGCGAGGTTTGTCAGTTCAGAAAGCAACGCCGTCACCCATTCCCGAAAGAACGGAATGTGAGCAAAGGAATCCTGGATGTCAGACATTCAGCTCTGTGGGGACCAGCCCAAATGACAACATTCGGAGGTTGCCAATACTATGTCATGTTCATAGATGACTTCTCTAGAGATACCTAGATCTACCCAATGAGATAGAAGAGCAAAGTGTTTGGGCACTTCCAGAGGTTTAAAGTCGAAGGCGAAAAAGCTACGAGTCGACATATACGTTGTCTTCGATCAAACGGAGGCAAAGAATACTTTTCGAATAAGTTTACGTCGTATCTCCAAAAGGAAGGAATCCGACGAGAATTCTCATGTCGTCATACACCTAAGCAAAACGGCGTAGTTGAGCGTAAGAATAGACATATATTAGAAGTCGCACGGGCTATGATGAACGAGAAGAACCTGCCAAAATCATATTGGGCAGAAGCGATAAACACGGCCGTATACCTCATGAATAGGTGCGCAACCTCGGGAGTACATGACATAACTCCCCATGAGAAGTTCTTTGAGAAGAAACCAGACTTGTCACATGTCTGCATTTTTGGTTCTATCGCCTACGTACATATTCTCGACGATACGTGGCAAAAGCTTCACCCAAAGTCGGGGAAGTGTATCCACGTAGTATAATCACTCGAACAAAAGGGGTACAAATGCTATAACCCATCTACCCGTCAGGTTCGAACAAGTCGAGATGTGGTCTTCGACGAATACGCATCCTGGTACGCACCAGAGAATACTTTGACTCCAACCCCGCTTGACACGGATGACACTGAAATAGAAATAGGAGCTGAGGATCGGTTCACACAGATGGTAGAAGACATCCCAACTACGACACGACTGAGTGTGCCATCAGAGCTGCCGAGCGATGAAAGTACATCTCGGTTGAGTCTGAAGCTGGACAAAGGGAAGGTGAAAATGTGGGAATATGAAGATCAGGAAGACATCGAGATGCTTCACTCTCTTGATAGTGAAGTTGAAGATCTCGACATCCACATTGATGGAACGAAGCAAGCCACTCCCCACAGATCGAGAGCTACGCCGATCCACACGTGAAAGGAACCCCGTAAACCTTTATGGCTACGACGAGTGCATGGCGTATCACTACGCCTTTATGATGAAAGTAGTGTCAGTACGGGAACCGGAAACACTTTCCGAAGCCGCAAAGGATCCGCGATGGGTCGACAGGATGAATGAGGAGATGGAAACTTTATGCAAAAACGAGAACTCGTTCCTCTCCCCCCGAACAAAAAAGCGATTGGTTGCAGGTGGATATACAAAGTAAAATACAATGCCGACGGATCCGTAAATCCTTTCAAAGCACGGCTCATTGCAAAAGGCTATGCACAAACCCACGGCATAAACTACGAAGAAACCTTTGCCCCGGTGGCAAAGATGACAACTGTACGGACAGTAATTGCACTCGCCGCAATGAAGGGATGGCACCTCCATCGGATGGACGTGAAAAATGCTTTCCTCCAAGGACAGTTAGAAGAAGAGGTGTATATGATACAACCGCCCGTATTCGAATCGTGTAAATATCCGCTCACCGTATGTCAGCTCAAGAAGCCACTCTACGGTCTCAAACAAGCACCGCGTACTTGGCACTCCAAGATCACGCAGTACCTTCACCAAGTCGGATTTCGGATGTCAAAATCCAATACTTCTCTATACATCCGAAACGAGTAGGATACACCGATCATCATCATCCTGTACATGGATGATTTGGTCATTGGAGGAAAGGATCTCGCCGAGATTAACAAAGTCAAATCACTTCTCTCCGGTCGATCCAAAATGAAAGACCTATACGAGCTCCATTACTTCCTAGGTATTGAAGTAATTCAGACACTAGTCGAAATAATGATCTCTCAACGACACTACATTCTCAACTTACTTTACAAGTTCGGCATGACCGAGTACAAACCTGTGTCTCACCCTCTTGATTGTAATCTCAAGATCGATGCCAATTTTGGAATTGTTGAGAGCGAGCCGACTAGTATCGACAACTGATCAGTAGTTTGATCTATTTGACAATTACGCAACCCAACCTCAGTTATTCGGTCAACCTACTTAGCCAGTTTATGCAAAATCTACGAAATCTTCATCTGGACTGTGCGAAGAGGATACTTCAGTATATCAGTGCGACAATGGACTACGACATTATGTACAAGACGAATGTGATCATTCGCCTCGAAGGGTACACAAACGCGGACTCGGCAGGATATAAAGCGGACAGACGATCCACATCCGGATTCGTTTTCTCTCTTGGTAGCAGAGCGATCTCATGGAGTAGTAAGAAGCAGCTGATAATCGCATTGTCGAGCACAGAAGCCTGATACAGGGGCACAACAGTTGCCGCATGCGAAGCCGTCTGGCTCAAACGTTGTCGTAGCATGAATCACACACTACGTGAAATATGTAAAATATTATATCCGATTTAAAGTACATATAATAAATAAAATAAAATATTAAAAATATTTATTACGTGCATAGGGAAAGGTTCGAACCTTGTATCTCCACGTTGAAAACCCCCAACCTAACCACTATACTAGGATATTATGAATGGTAAAGTTATACTAAACTTTATCCCATGTAAATATTCTAGATATGCATGTTACAAAAAGTTATTCATGCATACACACTCGAGGTAAAAGAAAAGATGGGATAGAAAGTTAATCATGCACATGCAATGTGCATGAAAACTAAAGTTAGGAAAAGCATGATGCTTGCATGTGATAAACTTAGACTCTTCCAACACTATATAAGGGAGAGAGAAAGATGTATCCTGGTTGTTGCTTATTTTACAAGGGTTGAGACATATAATATAATCGTGGGATTTACGAATTTGCTAACTATTTTTCTCTCTTAATATGAATACTCACTAATACACTATACTCGTGGGATTCACGAGTTTTTGATATCTTTCTTCCTTACAACATATTTCATATTCTTCATTGCCTTAGAATTTTCTTTCCTCCTAGTCCAAAACCCCAGCGGTTCCCACCCGACTCAAGCAAATGATCCGGCGCCGAAAGGCACGACACATTTGGTGAACCCGACGTGAACATGGGTGGCAAGGAGATGGAAAATCAACTGGAGGCTAACAACATGATGATGATGTTCGAGCGGATGCTTCAAGAACAACGTGCGATGTCGGAGATAGCGGCGGCAGTAGAGCGGCTCGTGCAACGGATCGAGCAATTCAACGGAAAAGAAGTATTACGCTATCTTCGGGACTACAAGGCGGAAATGCTACGGTGCGGGATTTTGGAAGAACTACAAGTGACATATTTCAACCGGGTGGCTACCGACGGGCTTCAAGCAAGTATCCATGGGCTACGACAACAAAATCCGATGTGGGAAGCGTTTGAAGAGGCGCTAAAGACCACGTTTGTTATCAAGGACTCTTCCAAGGCAACGCAGAGAGGATTGGAGGATTGGGTGGAAACGTCGAACAAGGGGATGAAGGTCCTCAATGTGTTTTCGTTATTTGAAAGTCGGTTCGGGAGGTTGTTCGTGAGAGATCAAGCTATCCTTGCACCGGACAAAGTTATCATGTTCTTATGGGCCGTAGACATCCGAGACCGGAAGGATCTTGGAGTGCTGCTAGGACACGACTACCGAGAGTGGCCTCACTGAAACCTGCGAAAGAGCACGGGATATCGTCATGAGATAGATAAAGAGGGGGCAATGGCTTGCCAACGAAGAAAAGAGGGTTTCAGAACCGATTCCGAAACCGAGATCCGGATCGGAAGACCATCAACCGCGGGCTTGGGAAGCTACGACCGAGAAGGGAATTGATGCAACTACGGTGGAGCAGTTGCTGAAGGAGATGGAGAATCTAAAAATCACGATGGTGAAGAAGTCAGATGACCGTCCCACAAGTTCCAAGTATATGGACCGTCGGTCCATATGGTGCGATAGCACCGAACATGATCGAAGGGATTACAACGAGCACAAGGAAGCGCTACGAAGGGATCTTATCTACTATGAGGGAAATCCGATTCATTCAATGGACTCTCGGAAGCCACTCCGACCAAACTTCCGAAAAGGCGGCATGAAGAAGGTCCTAGAGGAGGAGATCGCGACGAAAAACAATTATGCGACAACCGCGGGAATACATGTGGGGGAGTCATCTGGAGCAAAGGCGTCTTTTTGTCCGGAAGTGCTAGAAATTTCGAAAAAGCTGACCATGATGAAATCTGAAACGCCGCGGAATGTATCAGGGAAGCTACGGCATGAGAGTGCCCCGTAGACAAGAATAGCGTACATGCGCTATGTCAATTGCATGAAGTGTATGTAGACGAGAAATGGCGGCGCACCGGAAAGTTGGAACTCTGGAGGGAAGGGAAAATAAAAGAAAATTCCGGCATTCAAGCTTGCCTCGAACATCGAACAACAAATGAACTTGAAAAAGCTGTTCGAGGAGAGAATCCTCGATAGCCAGGTAGAATTTTCGCTTCGAGAACTACTCGAAATAGCAAAAAAGGAGTTCCATGATCTTCTTGTGGATCTCGTGAAAAGAAAAAGACAAACTACGGTGGAAAATGCACCGATGGTGAATGCAAATACCGTTCTGATGAACGACACAGAAGTGGAGGAGGAGATTCTGAATTCCCACTATACAAAGCCACAATGGGCGCGTGCAACTACCGAGACTCCAATCCGAATCAGCAACATCAAAGAGCCTATGCTAGCATTGATTGATCACGGATCAGAGATCAATTTGATGTCTAAGGAGTTCTACCGGAAGGGGAAGTGGCCTATTAACACCAATAATGGATGGAAGATCTGGGCGGCCACTAAAGCAACGGAAGATCTATTTGCGGCTTGTTCGGATGTGATGGTGAAGATCGGGCATGTCGAGATCGACCAACATTTCTTCATATGAGACGAGGTCTCACACTCCGTGATCCTCGGGCAACCCTTTATCACGGCTTCATGGATGGAGACGAAGGTGCTCGATAGCGGTGTGCCTTTTGCATGAATTCGGAGCCAAAACGGAGGGAAATTTGTCCAATTCCTAACAGTGCCGGAAAATCATGAAAGGAACAAGAGAGAGCTCTTGTCCCAACAAGGATGGATTTTTAGAGCGGACTGTTGCGGAGTGGGGAAGTGATAGTCCGGAAAACCTTGATACCCCACACAGGAAGAAAATTCTCGGAGCAAGACAAGTACGAATCGGTTCGGATGGGGTATCTACGTACACGACCGTAACCGGAGGAATGAAGAAAGAATACCGAAAAGTGGAGGATAAGTTACGATCAACATCAATAATAAAAGAAGACGAAGAAATCGTGGGAATAATCGAAGAAGTGTTCTATGGGAGCACGCTACAACGGCTTAAAGAGCTCGTGGAAGATACAAGCCAGGGAGACCGGGTAGTCCCGGTGCAATCGGTTGAGATGTATGAGATCATTGCTTCATCATTGCTAAGATGAAGCAATGGTAAGTATGAAATACAAGACCGTGGAGAAGAAAGTGAAACTGGCCGCGGGACCGTTACCCGCCGATAGTGAACAAAAGAGGAAAGAAGTCTCGGGGGATCCGATACTTCGGAAGTCCATGGATATTGAACATGCCTTCACGGATGAGACCCGGAAGAAACTTTGGATCGGTGGAGGTGGATTCCTATTAAAGAATGAAGAAGAACGATTCCGTGGGATGCTAGAGCAACATGGGAGAGCATTTGCATTTACATCGAAAGAAATAGGATGCGCTGACCCGAAGATAGTGGAGCCGATGGTGATCTTCACTATTGACCATGTGCTGTGGAACATGAAGCCGATTCTGGTGCCACGGGCGCATATTCCCAAAATCATCAACTTGCTCAAGGAGAGGGTGGCAATGGGGATTCTAGAGCCATCAAATTCTTTGTACTCAAATTGATGGTTTACGGTTCCGATTAAAGGATGCGCGGTGGAAGAAAAAGATGAGACTAAGGATGATTGGGGATGCCGATAGTTCGTAGTCGACCATATTCGCGATTGCGAGAAAGTGCTACGAAAGTTAGAAGATGTGCACCTAACACTTTCTGGAGAGAAATTGGCATTCGGGCAAGAAGAGATATTGGTAGTCGAACATCTATGTGGGCCCTACGGCCGAAGACCGTCACCAACCAAGGTCGATGCGATACATGCTATGAAACTGATATGCGAGTCGCAATCTGAAGTCCGTAGATTTCTTGGGGCATGCGCATTTTACCATATATGGATTCCGCACTATGCACACATAGCGGACCCACTCTATCACTTGTTGTGGAAGGGGAAGAAGTTTGAATGGAAACCGGAGCATACCAAAGCTGTCAGGAATAGTACTAAAACAGAGATGGAATTAGTACTAAGAACAGCAGTACTATTAGTACTAAGAGGATGGGACTGCGTAAGATTCCCGAGAGAGGAAGTGAGAAGAGGAGAGAGAGAGAGATAGCGAGAATGAGAGAGAGAGAGAGATGATGACAGCGGTTATATATTATGTGAAAAGATAAGTACAAGCGGCTAAGAGGCTTAAGACTGGCGTTGAACCAATTTGGTTCAAAACAATGCCTTGTGCCTCCTTTTATAGTGTTTTTAGGAATAATCCTGAAGCTTCTAGAATGTTCCAGAGAGATCTGGAATATACATCAATTTTCTATGATAAAGTATAAATGAAAATAATATCCTACAAAATACAATTCATAATCTAATGGTAAGAGCTCGACCCATGTAGCATAAAGTCATGGGTTCGAGTCTTGCCATGACACTATCTCCCCCTTAAAGACGACGAGTGGAACGAGTCGGCGCTAATTGCGGACCGGGTTTGTCCGGATACTTTCGGTGGAAATCAGCAAGAAGATCTTGTGCATTGGCAACATTCGCGACGGGTTCCCAAGTACGTTCGCTCGGACTATAACCGAGCCAATCGACCAAGTAATAAAGTTTGTTGCGAAGAAGTTTGGAATCGAGGATGGCAGCAACTTCATACTCCGGGCCGGCGTCCAACTCCAACGGGGGCGGCGGTGGTGTCACACGATCGGGAATGGTGTTTGCTTTATAAGGTTCAAGAAGAGAACAATGGAAAACCGGATGTATCTGAAGCTGCGGAGGGAGATCCAGGCGGAAGGTGACATCATTAATCTTCCCCATAATACGGAAAGGACCGAGTCGTCGATAATCCAACTTGTCGCACGGTCAAGTAGTCTTGATGTGACGACGTAAGAGCCATACTCGATCTCCGATGGCAAAAGAGGAGGGAATCCCGATGACGATCCGCATAAGTCTTCTGTGTGTGTTGAGCATGACGAAGGTGAGTAGAGAGATCCATCTGGATCTTGCGTAGCCTCTCCAAATGGTCCTCGGCACGAGGGTTGGTAGGTAGCTCCGGAGTGTCGATCACCGACCAGCGAGGATGGAAACCGGTATAAGCGAGAAATGGGGAGACCCGAGTCGAGGAGTGAATAGCATTATTATACGCAAACTCCGCAAAGTGGAGAATCTCAGCCCAATCGTCCTGTTGATAACTCAGGAAACACCGGAGATATTGCTCCAACGTTTGGTTTGTTCGTTCCGCCTGTCCGTCAGTTTGAGGATGGTAGCCGGAGGAGAGGTTGCAGGAGACCTTGAGCATCCTGAAGAGATGCTGCCAAAATTTGGAGACAAATTGCGGGCCTCGGTCACTGATAATACTGTCTGGTAGGCCATGATGCCGAAATACCTCACGCATAACAAGAGCGGCGGTTTCCTCGCTAGTGATGGCTTTAGTACATGGCACAAAATGTGCCATCTTCGTATATCGATCGACGACGGTTAGGATAGCATCGAACCCCTTCGAGACCGGCAGATCTGTGATAAAATCAAGACAAATAGACTGCCATGGCTTACTTGGAATTGGTAAAGGTTCCAACAAGCCATATGGATGGTGTCGTGGCATCTTTGCTCGGCAACAAGCATCACAGGTCCGAACGTAGTCGTCGACAAAACGGCGCATGTGGGGCCACCAAAAAGATCGCTGCACTAACTCCAACGTCTTGGTACTACCGAAATGTCCTGCCGTATGGGTGTCGTGACAATGTTGGACGATTTGAAGGCGACAGGAGCAATCGGGGACATATACGCGCTTTTTAAAGAATAACAAACCATCATGATATTCGAATTGTCGGTAGTCAATACCTGGTTGTTGAGACTGAGAACAGGATGCCCGAGAAGTATCAATGTGCGCCAGGATGTCTTGAGCAAAACTATCCGTCTTCAAGGTTGCACGTATGTCATCGGTAATCCGTGAATCCATCGGGGTGTGAAAAATCCGCGTCGTGTGCAATCGTGTTGGTCCCAAGATTACTTGCTTTTGATTATCAAATGTTGCGTCACCAGGACGAGGTGCAAGATATGAACGCCGTGATAGTGCATCTGCTTTTCCTTGCTGCTTCCCCGGTCGATATGTGATTTCGAAGTTGAAACGCGTGAGGAATTGTGCCCACCGAGCTTGTCGTCGATTTAGTACGCGAGCGTTCTGAAAATAAGCAAGATTTTTATGATCGCTAAAGACAATGACCTGATGTGGAGAGCCCTCTAAGAAATGCCGCCATTGTACAAATGAATCCACGATGGCTAATAACTCCTTGTCATGTATTTCGTAGTTGATTTCTGCGACATTGAATTTGCGCGAATGGAAAGCCACTGGATGCAACTCTTCTTTATCGCCTTGTTGAGAAAGGACGCTACCGAGGGCGAAATCTGATGCGTCGGCCTCCATGATGAATGGTTTGCTTGTATCCACATGAGCTAGAATCGGTGCTGATGTAAAGGCTTTCTTAAGATGCCGAAAAGCCATATCTGCTTCGATGGACCAAAGAAATGCTTGGCCCTTCTTCGTAAGTTGTGTGAGAGGTAAAATAATCTTCGAGTAATCCTGTATAAACTTACGGTAGAAGTTAGCAAAGCCTAGAAAACATTGTACATCTCGTACCGACCGTGGAATTTGCCACTCTAGTACAGTTTGGATTTTAGCTGGATCCATGGCGATGCCCTTTGAGGAGATGACGTAGCCTAGAAATTCCACTTGCTTGCAGTCAAAGCTACATTTCTCTAGCTTGGCATAAAGACCATTCTCGCGGAGTCGCTTTAGTACTAATAGTACATGAGAATCGTGCTCTTCCTGGGTCTTCGAATAAATCAACAAATCATCCAGATAAATGATCAAACAGATATCCAAGAGGTCTCTGAATATATCATTTGCCATGTGTTGGAAGACTGCGGGTGCATTGGTTAGGCCAAACGGCATAACAGTATACTCGAAATGCCCATACCGCGTGCGAAAAGCGGTCTTCCACTCATCTCCCGGTCGGATCCGCACGAGATTATACGCTCCTCGTAGGTCGATTTTAGTAAAAAACTTGGCACCATTAACTCGCTCTAAAAGTCTTGATATAAGAGGAAGTGCATACCTATTCCGGATGGTGACTTTATTCAATCCGCGGTAATCAACGACAAGACGAAGTGAGCCATCTTTCTTCTTGACAAAGAAGATGGGTGCACCGGCCGGAGATTTCGAATGACGGATGAACCCGCTTGCCAAGCTCTCCTCTATGTAGGCTCGAAGGACTTCTAACTCGGTGGGTGACAAGTTGTAAATTGGTCCCCATGGTGGCTCGGTTCCTGGTTGTAAATCGATGGGACAGTCATAGGGACGGTGACTTGAATGGGTTCTGATTCTTCTACAATATTCCCGGAAGCAATGGGACGACCATCAATGACCACTACAGATGCGGGACAAGGAAGTTTTCTTAAGGATATCTGAGAAGCTTGGGCAAAATTTCGATCCATAGCCCCGGAATCTAAAAGTGCTAGGACGGGTACTGGGGGAGTACTTTTAGTACTAACAATGACTTGGGCTAGGAACACATTGCTAACTTGCTTGGAAGGAATGGAACCACTAATGGGCTGTACAGATCTAGGGCTGCTGTCCAACCAAATGGCTCCTATTTTGGCTGGACTCAATCGTTTAACTCTTCATCTAATTGACTAAGGATTTCAAATTTATTTGAGATACTTGGGCTATTAGTACTATGAACACTATCTAACACTCTATTAGTACTATTAATACTATCAGACACTCCGAAGGGAAGAATTGACTCGGGTTTAGTACAGGCGACGATTTGATTTACCTGTCTTCTTGGCCTATGGGGACAATTGATGGCGATATGTCCTGGTCCACCGCAATAAAGACATAATCGATTGGCACGTCGTCGTTGCTTTTCTTCTTCCGATAACGGGCCGCGTCGACGCATGGTATCGATCTCCATCGGTGTCGAAGTATTTGCTTGAGGTATGTCTCGTGCAAACGGTTTAGCCGCGACTGCGGCGTAAGTGGGCTCTGGCCTAGGGCGTGGTATCTGTAATTGACGTTCTGAACGCCGTTCAAAAAGGCGGTTGTCACATCGAACTGCTCGACTGATTGCCTCCGTAAGAGACTTTGGTTCTTCGGGGAAAGTTAGAAGTAGATCTTTGACATCGTTTCGCAAGCCATAGCGAAACTGCTCCATTAGTGCTTGATCATCCCAGGGTATATCTGAAGCAAGTAGGCGGAAATCCGCCGCGTAGGCAAAGGCTGGACGATCGCCTTGACGCAATCGCCGGATCTTGTTGATCGCCGTCCTGATGCTGTCGGTGTCTCCAAAGCAGGCTTTAAACTCACCAATAAAATCTTCAAAGTTATTAAGTAAGGGTGATTGTTTTTCTAGAAGCGGAGCAAACCATGCCAAGGCTGAGCCGCTAAGTAGCGTGCCTATTAGGCCGACTCGAGATGCATCAGTGGGATATCGGGAAGGATGCATCTGGATGACTAAGCGTACCTGATTAAGGAATCCTCGGAATTGCGAACGCGTTCCATCAAATTTCACAAGAAGTCCAATCTTGGGCTCTTTATGAAATCCTTGGGGACTGGATCCTTGTTGTTGCAACGCTGCTTCGAGTTGTTGTACCCGTAACGCTAACTCCCCATGTTGTTGTTGCGTTTGTTGTTTTTCCAGAGCGATTTGTTGCAGATCCCCTATCAGCCGTTGGTTTTCTTGTTCCAGGGCAACAAACTTTTCTTTTAGGCACTGTAGCTCGGAGAAAACAGATTGGTATTCTTGGGCGCTAACAGTAGCCATAGTATAGGGAAAAGGGTAGGAGGATAAGGGAGAGTGACAAGTAGGCTAGAGGAAAAAATTGGTTCAAACTGTCAGGAATTGTACTAAAACAGAGATGGAATTAGTACTAAGAACAACAGTACTATTAGTACTAAGAGGATGGGACTGCGTAAGATTCCCGAGAGAGGAAGTGAGAAGAGGAGAGAGAGAGAGATAGCGAGAATGAGAGAGAGAGAGAGATGATGACAGCGGTTATATATTATGTGAAAAGATAAGTACAAGCGGCTAAGAGGCTTAAGACTGGCGTTGAACCAATTTGGTTCAAAACAATGCCTTGTGCCTCCTTTTATAGTGTTTTTAGGAATAATCCTGAAGCTTCTAGAATGTTCCAGAGAGATCTGGAATATACATCAATTTTCTATGATAAAGTATAAATGAAAATAATATCCTACAAAATACAATTCATAATCTAATGGTAAGAGCTCGACCCATGTAGCATAAAGTCATGGGTTCGAGTCTTGCCATGACACTATCTCCCCCTTAAAGACGACGAGTGGAACGAGTCGGCGCTAATTGCGGACCGGGTTTGTCCGGATACTTTCGGTGGAAATCAGCAAGAAGATCTTGTGCATTGGCAACATTCGCGACGGGTTCCCAAGTACGTTCGCTCGGACTATAACCGAGCCAATCGACCAAGTAATAAAGTTTGTTGCGAAGAAGTTTGGAATCGAGGATGGCAGCAACTTCATACTCCGGGCCGGCGTCCAACTCCAACGGGGGCGGCGGTGGTGTCACACGATCGGGAATGGTGTTTGCTTTATAAGGTTCAAGAAGAGAACAATGGAAAACCGGATGTATCTGAAGCTGCGGAGGGAGATCCAGGCGGAAGGTGACATCATTAATCTTCCCCATAATACGGAAAGGACCGAGTCGTCGATAATCCAACTTGTCGCACGGTCAAGTAGTCTTGATGTGACGACGTAAGAGCCATACTCGATCTCCGATGGCAAAAGAGGAGGGAATCCCGATGACGATCCGCATAAGTCTTCTGTGTGTGTTGAGCATGACGAAGGTGAGTAGAGAGATCCATCTGGATCTTGCGTAGCCTCTCCAAATGGTCCTCGGCACGAGGGTTGGTAGGTAGCTCCGGAGTGTCGATCACCGACCAGCGAGGATGGAAACCGGTATAAGCGAGAAATGGGGAGACCCGAGTCGAGGAGTGAATAGCATTATTATACGCAAACTCCGCAAAGTGGAGAATCTCAGCCCAATCGTCCTGTTGATAACTCAGGAAACACCGGAGATATTGCTCCAACGTTTGGTTTGTTCGTTCCGCCTGTCCGTCAGTTTGAGGATGGTAGCCGGAGGAGAGGTTGCAGGAGACCTTGAGCATCCTGAAGAGATGCTGCCAAAATTTGGAGACAAATTGCGGGCCTCGGTCACTGATAATACTGTCTGGTAGGCCATGATGCCGAAATACCTCACGCATAACAAGAGCGGCGGTTTCCTCGCTAGTGATGGCTTTAGTACATGGCACAAAATGTGCCATCTTCGTATATCGATCGACGACGGTTAGGATAGCATCGAACCCCTTCGAGACCGGCAGATCTGTGATAAAATCAAGACAAATAGACTGCCATGGCTTACTTGGAATTGGTAAAGGTTCCAACAAGCCATATGGATGGTGTCGTGGCATCTTTGCTCGGCAACAAGCATCACAGGTCCGAACGTAGTCGTCGACAAAACGGCGCATGTGGGGCCACCAAAAAGATCGCTGCACTAACTCCAACGTCTTGGTACTACCGAAATGTCCTGCCGTATGGGTGTCGTGACAATGTTGGACGATTTGAAGGCGACAGGAGCAATCGGGGACATATACGCGCTTTTTAAAGAATAACAAACCATCATGATATTCGAATTGTCGGTAGTCAATACCTGGTTGTTGAGACTGAGAACAGGATGCCCGAGAAGTATCAATGTGCGCCAGGATGTCTTGAGCAAAACTATCCGTCTTCAAGGTTGCACGTATGTCATCGGTAATCCGTGAATCCATCGGGGTGTGAAAAATCCGCGTCGTGTGCAATCGTGTTGGTCCCAAGATTACTTGCTTTTGATTATCAAATGTTGCGTCACCAGGACGAGGTGCAAGATATGAACGCCGTGATAGTGCATCTGCTTTTCCTTGCTGCTTCCCCGGTCGATATGTGATTTCGAAGTTGAAACGCGTGAGGAATTGTGCCCACCGAGCTTGTCGTCGATTTAGTACGCGAGCGTTCTGAAAATAAGCAAGATTTTTATGATCGCTAAAGACAATGACCTGATGTGGAGAGCCCTCTAAGAAATGCCGCCATTGTACAAATGAATCCACGATGGCTAATAACTCCTTGTCATGTATTTCGTAGTTGATTTCTGCGACATTGAATTTGCGCGAATGGAAAGCCACTGGATGCAACTCTTCTTTATCGCCTTGTTGAGAAAGGACGCTACCGAGGGCGAAATCTGATGCGTCGGCCTCCATGATGAATGGTTTGCTTGTATCCACATGAGCTAGAATCGGTGCTGATGTAAAGGCTTTCTTAAGATGCCGAAAAGCCATATCTGCTTCGATGGACCAAAGAAATGCTTGGCCCTTCTTCGTAAGTTGTGTGAGAGGTAAAATAATCTTCGAGTAATCCTGTATAAACTTACGGTAGAAGTTAGCAAAGCCTAGAAAACATTGTACATCTCGTACCGACCGTGGAATTTGCCACTCTAGTACAGTTTGGATTTTAGCTGGATCCATGGCGATGCCCTTTGAGGAGATGACGTAGCCTAGAAATTCCACTTGCTTGCAGTCAAAGCTACATTTCTCTAGCTTGGCATAAAGACCATTCTCGCGGAGTCGCTTTAGTACTAATAGTACATGAGAATCGTGCTCTTCCTGGGTCTTCGAATAAATCAACAAATCATCCAGATAAATGATCAAACAGATATCCAAGAGGTCTCTGAATATATCATTTGCCATGTGTTGGAAGACTGCGGGTGCATTGGTTAGGCCAAACGGCATAACAGTATACTCGAAATGCCCATACCGCGTGCGAAAAGCGGTCTTCCACTCATCTCCCGGTCGGATCCGCACGAGATTATACGCTCCTCGTAGGTCGATTTTAGTAAAAAACTTGGCACCATTAACTCGCTCTAAAAGTCTTGATATAAGAGGAAGTGCATACCTATTCCGGATGGTGACTTTATTCAATCCGCGGTAATCAACGACAAGACGAAGTGAGCCATCTTTCTTCTTGACAAAGAAGATGGGTGCACCGGCCGGAGATTTCGAATGACGGATGAACCCGCTTGCCAAGCTCTCCTCTATGTAGGCTCGAAGGACTTCTAACTCGGTGGGTGACAAGTTGTAAATTGGTCCCCATGGTGGCTCGGTTCCTGGTTGTAAATCGATGGGACAGTCATAGGGACGGTGACTTGAATGGGTTCTGATTCTTCTACAATATTCCCGGAAGCAATGGGACGACCATCAATGACCACTACAGATGCGGGACAAGGAAGTTTTCTTAAGGATATCTGAGAAGCTTGGGCAAAATTTCGATCCATAGCCCCGGAATCTAAAAGTGCTAGGACGGGTACTGGGGGAGTACTTTTAGTACTAACAATGACTTGGGCTAGGAACACATTGCTAACTTGCTTGGAAGGAATGGAACCACTAATGGGCTGTACAGATCTAGGGCTGCTGTCCAACCAAATGGCTCCTATTTTGGCTGGACTCAATCGTTTAACTCTTCATCTAATTGACTAAGGATTTCAAATTTATTTGAGATACTTGGGCTATTAGTACTATGAACACTATCTAACACTCTATTAGTACTATTAATACTATCAGACACTCCGAAGGGAAGAATTGACTCGGGTTTAGTACAGGCGACGATTTGATTTACCTGTCTTCTTGGCCTATGGGGACAATTGATGGCGATATGTCCTGGTCCACCGCAATAAAGACATAATCGATTGGCACGTCGTCGTTGCTTTTCTTCTTCCGATAACGGGCCGCGTCGACGCATGGTATCGATCTCCATCGGTGTCGAAGTATTTGCTTGAGGTATGTCTCGTGCAAACGGTTTAGCCGCGACTGCGGCGTAAGTGGGCTCTGGCCTAGGGCGTGGTATCTGTAATTGACGTTCTGAACGCCGTTCAAAAAGGCGGTTGTCACATCGAACTGCTCGACTGATTGCCTCCGTAAGAGACTTTGGTTCTTCGGGGAAAGTTAGAAGTAGATCTTTGACATCGTTTCGCAAGCCATAGCGAAACTGCTCCATTAGTGCTTGATCATCCCAGGGTATATCTGAAGCAAGTAGGCGGAAATCCGCCGCGTAGGCAAAGGCTGGACGATCGCCTTGACGCAATCGCCGGATCTTGTTGATCGCCGTCCTGATGCTGTCGGTGTCTCCAAAGCAGGCTTTAAACTCACCAATAAAATCTTCAAAGTTATTAAGTAAGGGTGATTGTTTTTCTAGAAGCGGAGCAAACCATGCCAAGGCTGAGCCGCTAAGTAGCGTGCCTATTAGGCCGACTCGAGATGCATCAGTGGGATATCGGGAAGGATGCATCTGGATGACTAAGCGTACCTGATTAAGGAATCCTCGGAATTGCGAACGCGTTCCATCAAATTTCACAAGAAGTCCAATCTTGGGCTCTTTATGAAATCCTTGGGGACTGGATCCTTGTTGTTGCAACGCTGCTTCGAGTTGTTGTACCCGTAACGCTAACTCCCCATGTTGTTGTTGCGTTTGTTGTTTTTCCAGAGCGATTTGTTGCAGATCCCCTATCAGCCGTTGGTTTTCTTGTTCCAGGGCAACAAACTTTTCTTTTAGGCACTGTAGCTCGGAGAAAACAGATTGGTATTCTTGGGCGCTAACAGTAGCCATAGTATAGGGAAAAGGGTAGGAGGATAAGGGAGAGTGACAAGTAGGCTAGAGGAAAAAATTGGTTCAAACTGTCAGGAATTGTACTAAAACAGAGATGGAATTAGTACTAAGAACAACAGTACTATTAGTACTAAGAGGATGGGACTGCGTAAGATTCCCGAGAGAGGAAGTGAGAAGAGGAGAGAGAGAGAGATAGCGAGAATGAGAGAGAGAGAGAGATGATGACAGCGGTTATATATTATGTGAAAAGATAAGTACAAGCGGCTAAGAGGCTTAAGACTGGCGTTGAACCAATTTGGTTCAAAACAATGCCTTGTGCCTCCTTTTATAGTGTTTTTAGGAATAATCCTGAAGCTTCTAGAATGTTCCAGAGAGATCTGGAATATACATCAATTTTCTATGATAAAGTATAAATGAAAATAATATCCTACAAAATACAATTCATAATCTAATGGTAAGAGCTCGACCCATGTAGCATAAAGTCATGGGTTCGAGTCTTGCCATGACAAAAGCCGTGAAGAAGCTCAAGAAATCACTACGGAGGGCAAAAGCACTAAAGAAGCCGAACTATGACCGACAGGTTATAGTAACGGTTGATACAAGCCCAACCGGGATCGAATGGGTCATCAATCAACTCGACTCGGATGGTTTGCGATATCCGATCCGATTTGGAGCAAAGGTTCTCAATGAAAGGCAACGCGGATATGCACAAGTCAAAAGAGAATTATGGGGAGTCGTGTCGGCAATCAAATTGGCTCGAGATTATTTGATAGGAGCCGAAGTAGTGATCGAAACGGATTGTCTTATGATACTCGGGATGATGCAGTGTTGCACGATACCGGATGTGGCTATGCTAAGATGGATTGCATATGTTAAGTCACTTAATCCGGAGGTACAACACATCTCTCGAAAAGACAATACGGTAGCGGATATGCTATCAAGGGTGCTGTTTGGAGACGACATAACCAAATCCGATAATGAAGAAGTTTCTGAAGACTACTTTGCTTCGGAGCACATATGCCAAGTAAACGTAAACCGAGAAATCCGAGAAGAAGAATACAAGGGAGAATGCTTGATGATCAGGAAGGTGCTACAAGAGATTGAGGAATCACTGGACGATAAAGAGAAGAGAGCCGAGATCCGAAGGAAGAAGCGGCAAGTTCAAAAGTTCCTCTTGAAAAATGGATTAATATGGAGGGAGCCAAAAAGACCGGATGGCATACCACTTCGGGTACTCAAGACGAAAGAGCAACAAAACCGGATAATGTCCGAGTTTCACGAATCCAATTGGGCTGGACATCGAGGAACATGGGCAATTTCTTTTCGAGGAGGTGTTTTGCGGGTACGGGTGTGTAGGACAAGTGATTGCGGATCGGGGAGAACTTGACTCTGATAAAGCTAAGGAATTCTTCACCAAACATGGAGTTCGGTTAACACTAACAACAACATACAATCCAAAGGCCAACAGGATAATCGAACGAGGACATAGTCCGATCGTCAAAGCACTTGCTAAAGCATGCGACGGAAGGGTGAAGGATTGGCCGCAGATGGTCCCGTATGCACTATGGGCGGATCGGACGACGCATAGCTCCGTAACCGGTTACATGCCAGCAGAACTTGTGACCGGACAAGCACCGGTAATGCCAACGGAAACCGTGATCGCGACATGGACAGTGCTACCGTGGAAGGAAGAGATGAGCCAGGAAGAACTACTAGCGGTCTGGATACGACAACTAGAGGGAAGACCGGAAGACGTAGCGGAAGCAATACGCCGACAACAAGAAGCGCGATTCCGGAATAAAAGCCGGTTCGACTCAAAGCACCGACTACGACCGCGGAAGATTGAAGAAGGAGATTGGGTGATTGTCTACGACAGTAGTTTGGATCATCAACATACAACGATGCGGAAGTTCGCGAAAAGCTGGTTCGGGCCATACGAGGTTCGGAAAGTTTTCGACAACGGAACTTACCGACTATGCGAGTTGGATGGAATGATGCTATGATTGCCTATAGCTGGGAAATGGGTGAAGATTTTCAAGAAACGGACTGATGAAGAACCCTATGTGATCCTAGACAAGACCGACAAGGAGGAGCAATCAGATGAAGATTGCGGCGATGCGGAAAGCGAAGAAAGCGGATTACAACTCATAGTCGACTTAAGGGGAGAATCGGAGGAAGCTTCGGATGCAGGTGAATAGCAAGCATCGGGAACTTCGGCACATACCGAAGGATGTGCGGGTTCGGAGGGGGCGAGTGTCATAGTGTGAATCACACACTACATGAAATATGTAAAATACTATATCCGATTTAAAGTACATATAATACATAAAATAAAATATTAAAAATATTTATTATGTGCATAGGGCAGGGTTCGAACCTTTTACCTCCACATAGACAAACCCTAGCCTTACCACTATACTAGCATATTATGAATGTCCCATGTAAAGTTATACTAAACTTTGTCCCATGTAAATATTCTAGATATGCGTGGTACACAAAGTTATTCATGCATACACACTCGAGTTAAAAGAAAAGATGGGATAGATAGTTAATCATGCACATGTAGTGTGCATGAAAACTAAAGTTAGGAAAAGCATGATGCTTGCATGTGATAAACTTAGACTCTTCCAACACTATATAAGGGAGAGAGAAAGATGTATAGTGGTTGTTACTTATTTTACAAGGGTTGATTAATATAATATAATCGTGGGATTCACGAATTTGCTAACTATTTTTCTCTCTTAATTTGAGTACTCAATAATACACTATAATCATGGGATTCACGAGTTTTTCATATCTTTCTTCCTTACAACATATTTCATATTCTTCATTGCCTTAGAATTTTCTTTTCTCCTAGTCCAAAACCCCAGCGGTTCCCACTCCACTCACGCAAACGATCCGGCGCCGAAAGGCACGACAACGCGTACTAAAGGACCTGGGTGTACCCATCAAGGATCCAATTCATTTCTACTGCGACAACATGAGTAGTATCTACCTAGCGTAGAACCCCATATTGTACAGGCGGACTAAACATATCGAACCACATTACCACTTCATCCGCGAGCGCGTATAGGCCAGCGAGATCGATCCACAACATACCAGTATGCACCTCCCAGTTGCTGATATATTTACGAAGGCCTTAGGAGTCGACAAGCTCAGGAAATTTGCATCGAACCTTGGTCTCACGACATCTACATTGCCGAACTTGAGGGGGAGTACGTGAGTACGCGACATGGAAGCAATACGCAACGATGTGCAACATATACGCAATGGATTGAGTACACGAGTACGCAACACAACCGACTAGACAGATCGAAGTATGAACCGAACAACCTTCTCGACAGATAGAAGTTGTGTTTGAAGGGGCGTGTTGAGAGACGAACTCAACTTCCCATAGATAAGTGTCACACTAGGTCATGGACATGTTGGGCTAGTTCTGTAAATAGTAGAAAGGGCACTTTCCCTAGCTTAGTTGGTATATAAACCAACGCATTGTAACTTAGTCACTGTTGGATGATGTATGTTTGATGCATCTTTCGTTAATATATAGTTTTCAATCTCTACCTTAAGAGCTCTCCCTATGTCCACCTTTGTTGCCTCACACACACACACTCTCTCAATCTTATTCCGTTGAATTGCAATCACTCTTGCCTCCCATTTCGTTACAAGAAGCATGTAAAAGCTAATCGAATATATTGTAACTTTTGCACTGATAATAGAATTTGGTTTTCCCTTGATACTCTATGTAAGAAACAGTGTCATAATTTTTCTGTGTGGAGTCTTCACGTTCTGTGCAATGTTTTCGTAACCAATCGGTTGTAGCCATAGTTGTTTACGTACCCGTATTTAACGTTTAAATACATAGTACCTCATGATTTCTATAGTACGTACTATACCTCAATGTTGTTTAGTCAAATATCATGTACATTGTCCGATAGAGTATTTAACATACATTTGAAAAAACAGGTATAATACGTATTTATAAAAAAATGTTAGTAAAACCCCAACAAAAAGCAAAAGAAAATAAATAAATTTAGTGAAACAAAAAAAAAAGGAAGAAAGAAGAACATAAGAGATGACGACGAAGAAGAAGAAGAAAAAGGGAGAAAAGAAGACAGAAACTTGTGTTGACTCTAAGTGTGATAATCACAAAAGATAGAACAAGAAGAAGAACATGAAGGAGAGAGAAAAGAAGAAAGAAACCTATAATGAGTGTGATAATCATGAACAATTCCTCAATCTATGAAGGCATAATCGTAAATAATTACAATTTGAAGTAGAACATTGTGATACGCACACTGATTTATAGAACAAGTGAATGTCGACATCCATATTATAAGTATTTTAGGATGTGAAAACTTCAAATGTCTTATATGCATTTTAGGATGTAAGACTGTTACAATGAACATCACAAAATTGTGTAAACATAGATGCTTTTTACAATATTACAAATATTTTTTAGAAAGGTAAATATTTTTCAAATTCCAGAAGTATTTAACGTACTATACGTACAATATGTATTCTATGTATTTTATAAGTATTGAACATATTAAAAAACGTATTTAACGAATTTTTAAATTAGGACATACTATGTGCGTACTAATACATTATATACGTATAGTATCTGTACCATATCTAACGTACCTAACAACCTTGGTAGTAATCGTCTTGGTCCACTCCATAGGCACGCATTCATTCTCAGCTCAATTCATACGTAAACCCTTACAGTTCAAAATCCTGAATGGGTTTGAAGCAAAATGCACTCCCTTTAGTCCAATAGGCAAAGGACCAGATATTTGACACTATGTTATCCTAGGCCGATAACACTTTTGGCAAGCCTAGTCGATTTGTAAGCACACAGAAGAAAATCAGGGACTGGATGTTGTCTAACTGAAGGGGTAGGAAGGACACACCACGAGGAGGTAAAACTTGTCCTCCGACATAATCCCGACGTGCGGCAAAGTTTTCTTCGACAACGTCACAACTTGACACCTTCTTACCGGATCTTGGTGAAAGTGTGATTGAATCCACACTCAAACTTCCCTTGAGTAGGAGGTCATCTCCAAAGCTCACCAAGACATTGTAACCACTAGTGATAGTGGTTTGGAAGCCAAGCACAGCGGGAACCAAACACCGCTTACAATGGATCGTGCACACGACAGCATCAAACTTTACATTCCTGATACCATGACGTTTCCATATTCACGCTACAATGGTGAACCCGATGTAAAAGCACATGTGAGGTCCTTCCTCGATACGTGGAATGCAAACCACGTTTCGCAACGATTGCCAAAAGTCAAAGCCAACACGTCAAAGATCATAGAATTCGGGCTCACCCTCGATGACAGGGCGGCTCAGTGGCATTCAGAACTCGATTTGTCCTAGTTCACAGCCTTTGAACAACTATGAATTGCGTTCCTTTGCCTCTTCCATCGAAGCGTCCAACAATGCGAGATCATTGGCCAATTCTACTCGATTTAATAATACAGCCATGAACCCATTGTCGACCTTGTAATCCACTTCCAGAATATCCAAAGCCAGTTGACATGCCCACCTATTGAAGTTGAGGCCAAGGACACTTTTCTAGCGGCCTTGCGCAGACCCACGCAAACAACTCTCGGCATGCGCGACTTCATGGGCCAGATGGATGATAAGGTTCAACACGAAAGAAACAGATGGAAGCATGATGATGACTTCCTTACGGCAGGCAGTACTACGAGATGATGAGCTCAGGTTTCGGCAGGCTGTGTAGTGC
>NW_028230934.1:0-22695 GCF_043228905.1 Azolla caroliniana | reverse complement strand
GAGATATCATCGTTCAAAGTCAAAGATAGAACGAAACTGCTAGCGTGAGAATGCAGACCTTCAGAAAAATCGAAATATAAAAAAAAGTAAAACTCATAGCTCAAATTTGTTTATGTGGGTCGATTAGGGTAGATTGGGGTAAATCATATTAAAATTTGATATAAAAATTTGGGCGATTAAGGGAGATATCATCGTTCAAAGTCAAAGATAGAACGAAACTGCTAGCGTGAGAATGCAGACCTTTGGAAAAATCGAAATATAAAAAAAAGTAAAACTCATAGCTTAAATTTGTTTATGTGGGTCGATTAGGGGTAGATTGGGGTAAATCATATTAAAATTTGATATAAAAATTTGGGCGATTAAGGGAGATATCATCGTTCAAAGTCAAAGATAGAACGAAACTGCTAGCGTGAGAATGCAGACCTTTGGTAAAATTGAAATATAAAAAAAACTAAAACTCATAGCTTAAATTTGTTTATGTGGGTCGATTAGGGGTAGATTGGGGTAAATCATATTAAAATTTGATATAAAAATTTGGGCGATTAAGGGAGATATCATCGTTCAAAGTCAAAGATAGAACGAAACTGCTAGCGTGAGAATGCAGACCTTTGGAAAAATCGAAATATAAAAAAACTAAAACTCATAGCTTAAATTTGTTTATGTGGGTCGATTAGGGGTAGATTGGGGTAAATCATATTAAAATTTGATATAAAAATTTGGGCGATTAAGGGAGATATCATCGTTCAAAGTCAAAGATAGAACGAAACTGCTAGCGTGAGAATGCAGACCTTTGGTAAAATTGAAATATAAAAAAAACTAAAACTCATAGCTTAAATTTGTTTATGTGGGTCGATTAGGGGTAGATTGGGGTAAATCATATTAAAATTTGATATAAAAATTTGGGCGATTAAGGGAGATATCATCGTTCAAAGTCAAAGATAGAACGAAACTGCTAGCGTGAGAATGCAGACCTTTGGTAAAATTGAAATATAAAAAAAACTAAAACTCATAGCTTAAATTTGTTTATGTGGGTCGATTAGGGGTAGATTGGGGTAAATCATATTAAAATTTGATATAAAAATTTGGGCGATTAAGGGAGATATCATCGTTCAAAGTCAAAGATAGAACGAAACTGCTAGCGTGAGAATGCAGACCTTTGGAAAAATCGAAATATAAAAAAACTAAAACTCATAGCTTAAATTTGTTTATGTGGGTCGACTGGAGATAGATTCAAGTAGATTATATCCAAATTTGAAACAAATATCTTAGCGACTAAGAAAGATATGATCGTTCAAAGTTGAAGATAGATTGAAACTGCTAGCGTGAGAATGCAGACCTTTGGAAAAATCGAAATATAAAAAAAACTAAAACTCATAGCTCAAATTTGTTTATGTGGGTCGATTAGGGGTAGATTGGGGTAAATCATATTAAAATTTGATATAAATATCTTGGCGATTAAGGGAGATATCATCCTTCAAAGTCGAAGGTAGAACGAAACTGTTAGCGTGAGAATGCAGACCTTCAGAAAAATCGAAATATAAAAAAAAGTAAAACTCATAGCTTAAATTTGTTTATGTGGGTCGATTAGGGGTAGATTGGGGTAAATCATATTAAAATTTGATATAAAAATTTGGGCGATTAAGGGAGATATCATCGTTCAAAGTCGAAGATGGATGGAAACTGCTAGCGTGAGAATGCAGACCTTTGGAAAAATCGAAATATAAAAAAAAGTAAAACTCATAGCTTAAATTTGTTTATGTGGGTCGATTAGGGGTAGATTGGGGTAAATCATATTAAAATTTGATATAAAAATTTGGGCGATTAAGGGAGATATCATCGTTCAAAGTCAAAGATAGAACGAAACTGCTAGCGTGAGAATGCAGACCTTTGGTAAAATTGAAATATAAAAAAAACTAAAACTCATAGCTCAAATTTGTTTATGTGGGTCGATTAGGGGTAGATTGGGGTAAATCATATTAAAATTTGATATAAAAATTTGGGCGATTAAGGGAGATATCATCGTTCAAAGTCAAAGATAGAACGAAACTGCTAGCGTGAGAATGCAGACCTTTGGTAAAATTGAAATATAAAAAAAACTAAAACTCATAGCTCAAATTTGTTTATGTGGGTCGATTAGGGGTAGATTGGGGTAAATCATATTAAAATTTGATATAAAAATTTGGGCGATTAAGGGAGATATCATCGTTCAAAGTCAAAGATAGAACGAAACTGCTAGCGTGAGAATGCAGACCTTTGGAAAAATCGAAATATAAAAAAAAGTAAAACTCATAGCTTAAATTTGTTTATGTGGGTCGATTAGGGGTAGATTGGGGTAAATCATATTAAAATTTGATATAAATATCTTAGCGATTAAGGGAGATATCATCGTTCAAAGTCAAAGATAGAACGAAACTGCTAGCGTGAGAATGCAGACCTTTGGAAAAATCGAAATATAAAAAAAACTAAAGCTCATAGCTTAAATTTGTTTATGTGGGTCGACTGGAAATAGATTCAAGTAGATTATATCCAAATTTGAAACAAATATCTTAGCGACTAAGAAAGATATGATCGTTCAAAGTTGAAGATAGATTGAAACTGCTAGCGTGAGAATGCAGACCTTTGGTAAAATTGAAATATAAAAAAAACTAAAACTCATAGCTTAAATTTGTTTATGTGGGTCGATTAAGGGTAGATTGGGGTAAATCATATTAAAATTTGATATAAATATCTTAGCGATTAAGGGAGATATAAGAAGTCAAAGTCAAAAATTAAAAATTGGAGATCTTAAAAAAACTTGTAGCCTACATCAGTTATATATTAATTAAAATTAATAATTGAGGGTAATTTCTCTGATTATCGAACTAATCCTACGTATATTTTTAGGTAATAATATTAACGATTATTATTTTCATGCGAAAACAAGTAGACTTTCTAGCAGATTTGTTCAAAGAAACTTCCAAGTGTATAATGCATCTGCCCGGACTATTCTTCCAACCGCTGTTAACATTTATAATTTTAACCCTCTTCTTTATGTTCTGGATATTCGTAGTGGTAAGTCAACTAATTATTATTTAGATATATTAAACTAGAAATAATACTAATAATAACGATTTTTAGTTATGTCTTGCGACAGCCAGTTATCCGGAAACTGCAGCGATTTCCGGAATCCGGCCCACTCAAGCCTCCGTTCCGATAACCACACCGACGACAAGTCCGAAAAAAATTACCGTGTCGTTTCTGGAAGCTTTAAACAGTAAGTCTCCAAAAATATTACGTTTAACACTTATTTAGGTAAGAGATTTAAGTAAATATCTTTTAGTAAAAAAGATTGCAGCCCTCTGGAAAAATTACTTTAAAAAATAAAATAACACTCATAGCTCAAATATGAAAATATAGGTTAATTACAGGTAGATTTAAGTAGATTATATCAAAATTTGAAATAAATATCTTGGCGATTAAGGAAGATATGGCCTCTCGAAGACAAAGATAGGACGAAACTGCTAGGGTGAAAATGCAGACCCTTGAAAAGATCTATATATAAAAAAGTCTAACATGTTTAGCTCAGATCTGTTTGTGTGGGTTGATTAAGGGTAGATTAAAGTAAAACATATCAAAATTTGAAATAAATATCTCAAATATTAAGTAAGATATGATTGTCTAAAGTCAAATATGGAACGAAACTGCTGGCATAAGGATGTAGGCCTCTGGAAAAATTGTTATTTAAAAACAACTAACACTCATAGCTTAAATCTGTTTATATGAGTCGGTCATAGGTAGATTTAAGTAAATCATATTTAAATTTGAAATCGATATCTCAATGATTAAGGAAGATACAATCTCTTAATCAATTTTGCAAAATATTCAAATTGAATTTTTTAATTTTTGTTAGAATTAACCGTGGTGGAATACATAGACGCGAGATGGATCAAAGGAATGTGGTGGGTGTATTTCATCGGGCTCATTTGGACGTCGGAATTCATCATGGCCTGCCAGCAAATGGTCATTTCGGGCGCCGTCGCTCATTGGTTTTACCGGCACAAGTACAAAAGCAACGACCACGTTTGCTACTCCATTGGGAAACTAATTAAATACCATCTGGGCTCGGTGGCTTTGGGCTCGCTCATCATCACCATCTTCAAGATTCCCAGGCTGATACTTACTTATTTACACGAGAGGTATTTATGATAATATTTTGCTATATATTCGTCATCGATTAATATAATTTTCAGGTGTAACCGCAACAAAGAAAAGGGCAGCGAATGCGCCTCGTGCGGATTGAAATGTTGCATTTGCTGTTTTTATTGCCTGGAAAAGTTTATTCGTTATTTAAATCACAACGCTTATACCGTCATCGCGATCGATGGATCTAATTTTTGCAAAGCAGCCGGAACAGTAAGTTTTCACTTCTTTATTTATTTCAACACTTAATTTGAAGGATACAGTTTAGAGCCCCATTCTTTTCCTATATATACGACAATATAATATGTCTTTCTAGGGCAGCAATATAATTCAAACAACATTTCTTTCAGGCTTTCGAAGTACTCACGTCGCACGCTTTGCAAGTGGCAACGATAAACAGTCTGGGAGATTTCATCCTGTTTCTCGGCAAGTGTTTCGTAACGGCTGTGACCGGTTCTGTGGGCTTGGCTATTTTCAGACAAAATTCGCAACTCAGTTTCTTCGCCGCTCCCACTTTATTGGTGTGCGTTTTCGCCTTTTTCGTCGCCCATTGCGTCCTGTCTTTGTACGAGGTAAATAAACTACTCGTTTTGTTTTATACATATTATAAAATTGTACCTAAAGATACTGATCAAAGGGGATTTACAGAAGAAAAAACGAATAAACGTCATTGTCGTTAAAAAAAAGAGGTTAGAAAAAACAATTGAAAACATTTTCTTCCTTTCTCTAATAGCCTCTTGTAACGTAACATTAAATCTTCTTTTTTAAATGGTCATAATTATTTGGTACGCTTACGCGTGTCAAGGTATGCCCAAGACATTTCATCCAAAGGCCACAAAAAAAAGAAGAAGTCACCCTTATTGGGGTTTAATGTTACATGTATAAATCATTAATTGTTTGTGTGGTTTGCGGAAATAGTACATTTATTTAAAGTTTTATTATTAATTTCTTGTTTAAATTTTAGATGGTGCTCGACACAGTGTATTTATGCATGTGTCAAAGCGGGGACGCTCCGGACGGAATCGAAATTAAAAATCTGGGCGTTACAAATAACGGAAACACGGAACTGGAACCGATAAACTAAAAATTATTATTTTTTAGGCCAAAGAAGCTGCTCGCGAATTTGATTTTAACTTATTTTCAGACTACCTATAATTTAAACCGTCGTGTCTTCTTCCAGAGCATTTACTTTGATATTAAGAAACATGTAAATCGTTTTTAGGTTTAACGGGTAACAGTATTTTTAGGTTTATACTTTGAAGAAAAGTATTTTTTACTCTTTTACTAATTAGACGTATCGTTGCAAGATTAACAGTATTTTAATATTAATGTATATTGTATTTTAAATAAATTTGGCTAAGCCAACAAGACTGCACATAATTTAAAGATTTTTAAACCAACATAATAAAAGAATATCAATTAGGGACAAGTTAGAAACAAGATTTATTTAATAGAGGGCCCCATGCACTGCGACAAATGGCTCGTCCAAACGGACTATTTTAAGGGACTTGCGTACATGAATACACCACTTTGTTATAGAAAATAAAACACATTAAAGTATTTTAAGAAATGTTTTTATTTTACACATATTTACTTCTATTAAAAATTAAGCCTTGGCTTTCTGAGTAACCTTATTTAGATATCTATGTTTCGCTTCCCGAAGTATCTGCTGTCTGTATTTTGCGGGGCTCATGTAGTGGGGGTTTTCCCATAACGGCACTCCGCCGAAACTTCCAGAGAATATTTTAACCTGTAAGAAACAAAGGTCTTTTCAGTATCAACATGGAGCTTTTAATATTAACCAAAAAGAATATATACTTACAGGATTTAAAACGAATCTTGGTCCTATTTCTGCCAGAGCCCCGTCTTCGGATAAAATTTGAAAGTTCCTGAACCATATTCTATTATCTAATATCGAGAATGTGTAAACGTGATCGAAGAACGGTTGGCTTTTGGGGTGATGGTTCGGAACACCGAATACTTGCGTCAGGAGCTCTTTTAATAGATTGTAATGGGGCTCTTTAGAGAACGTCGGATCGAAGCTTAACAGCGGTCTCGAACCTCTGAGGCAATTTCCAGTTAACTTAAGCTCAGCCATAGTTGACACTAGAAAGAAATTTTAATTAATGAATCTATAACGAGCTTATAGACCCAAAAGAAATTGAGCCCTATACCTAAATAGAATAATATTTAAATTACCATTTTCGACCAGACATTTTACGCTTGGTCCGTCCGGAACATTGGATAACCACAAATATAAATCTTTTTTTTTTCTGCCCTCAAACATAACGGCTTTGTTGCAGTTTTTGATTTCGCACATTTCGTTTATAACCGATAACGTTTTTGATCTTTCCATTTTCGATTCCGGTTTATGATGGGGCATTAGTTTCTTAATGTCTTCCATTAAATGTCTATCTCTGTGACTAATTCCTCTCGAGGCGAAAATTAGTACCCTTTGCTTGTTTGTCCATTTTTTCTAAAATAAGGAAATACGTTTAATTTCATTGATTAATAAGCGAATCAGGTGTACACGCATTATTGATGAATAATCTTACCTTTTTCGCTACGGGTTCGTCAGAATGCCTAACTGCTGGCAGTGGATTAAGCACTGGAGCTATATCTTCCACCAATTTTCTTTTCAGCCCTTTTTTTTTCATTGTGCCTTGTTTCATGGTTTATGATTAACAGCAAGCCAGAGGAAATTTAAGGTTAGAGAATATTAAAAAGAGGTTAGGACAAACACTTGAAAACATACTCTTCCTTTTTCTAATGGCCTCTTGTAACGTAACAATTAATCTTCTTCTTTTATAAATGGTCAGAATTGTATGGTACGCTTACGCGTGTCAGAACATTCGCAAGCTATTTCATAACTCTGTTTCTGTATTACTTAAATTTTGCGTGAGTTTTTATTGAAAATAAATGTTTTAAATACAGAAAAACTTTAAACTTACTGTATATATACAGAACTTTATTTTTATTTACTATTGGTTTAGGTTGTGTCATTAATCCAAAAGTCACAAAAAAAAGAAGAAGTAACCCTCATTGCCATCAGTCGGTGCTGTATGGATGTTTTTGTTTGATGAGAATCTTAAACTTTAAATACCACTACATGCGTCTATATTATTATATCTTTTAATTATGAGTTATTCTAGCGATTCAGAAATAAGCGAGAGTGATGCGGAGGTAAGTTTTATTTTAATATCATCAAGTTCATGGGCACCATGTGGGATTCGGGCACATTAAAAAATGTATTTTTAAAATAACAATATTTTAGCTTCAAGATGCTTTATTGGAGGGAAAATTAAAGCCCGGTTTGAATATAGTACAGGAAGCACCAAGAAAACTAGTTAACAATGTTGTAAGTAGTTTTGTATGTATAATTTTAAGTTAACACAACTTGTTAACTTTATGTTTGTTCTAACTAAATATCATAGCTCCACTTACTAAGCTAATTAACCTTTGTTTTAAAGAAAACGTTTTTCCATCAATCCTTAAAATAGCTATTATTACTCCCATTTACAAGAAGGGGGATAAAAATATGCCATCAAATTATAGACCGATCTCACTTTTACCTATAATCTCAAAAATTGTAGAGAAATGTATTGTAAACAGAATTGTAAATTTTCTCGAAAAATATAACTTGTTCTCAAGGGATCAATTTGGTTTTAGAAAGGGTAAAAATACTGTGCAAGCAATCTCAAGTCTGGTCTCGGATATAACAAATGCTTTTACAAATTTGGAGTACGACGCCGTTCTGTTTTGTGATCTTAGCAAGGCCTTTGACTGTGTCGACCATGGTGTCCTTCTCCGGAAGCTCGCTCCATATGGCTTTTCTCCTGATAGTGTGGAGCTATTGAGGTCATATCTGGAGGATCGATGCCAGATTGTCAGGGTGGGTGGGAAGGAGCTATGTCAACATAGGGATTCCACAGGGTTCCATTTCGGGACCAGTGCTCTTCCTAGTCTACATAAACGATCTGCCAATGATCGACAACTCGGCACACTTCACCATTTTTGCTGATGACACTACAGTAGCGTTTAGGTCTAAGACTTTTGAGGGGGCTCTGGAGGGCTCTATGGCGGCACAGATGAGGGTTCTTATTGAATGAAGACAAAACAAGAAGAATATTTTTTTTCTATGAGAAATCTTCACAAAGATAACAATCTGGATGATATCAACTTCTTGGGTGTTTGTCTGGATCCGAGGCTTCAGTGGGGAGGCCATGTTGACAGAGTGGGAAAGAGGCTAGCGAGTAGCCTCTTCTTGTTGCGTAATCTCGCCGATAATGTTTCACCAGAGATCCTGAAACTAGCATATTTCGCTCTCTTTCACACTCACTTCTCTTATGCGATTGAAGTATGGGGACATTCGGCTGACACCTATAGAATTTTCAGACTGCAGAGGAAGGCAGTAAGGCTGCTGGCTGGTCTCGGGTTTCGGGAGGACTGCCGGGAGGCATTTAAGTCACTAGGTATCCTGACACTGCCATCTCTGTTTATTTACCGCAACTTATTGAATGTAAAAAAGTAACAACGAATTATACCAGACTCACGATGACCTCCATGACTATAACACTCGAAATAAAAGTAAAATCGTGCAATTCACTACAGGTTGAAGAGGTGTCAGAGTGGTCAGGGGTACTGGTCTATAAAATTTTATAATAAACTGCCTGATAAAGTAAAAAACTTACCTTTCAAAAATTTTAAAAACAAAGTTAGAGTATTCCTTATAAAAAATGCATACTATTCTTTTAATGAATATTTGTCTTCTGACCATGTAAATGAAGCAGATTTTTAAGTATTTGTAGGTTTTTCCTTGAGTTTAAAATCATCTTATTCCAATCCTTTCTTTTTTTAAGATTTGAATGTGCTTAATCTGATGTGATGTGTAAAGTTATGTTTTTGTCTATTTGAAACAATTTTATGTCATTTTAATTAATTTATTAAATATTATATATACCTTAATTATACATATAAAGTGTAAATGTTTTGACGAGTGTAAAGCCAAGTGGCTATTAGCATAATAAATTGGATTTGATTTTGATAACGTGTAATATTTTAGAAAGGTCTCAAAAACAAACTGGAAGAAATGAAACTAAACCTACCATGGATCGAAAGATTGGACAGCGTAAACGACCAAGCTCCTTTGGCCCCCGAATTGGCGGCCCAAATGATGGCGCACGAACAAAAACGCGAATCACAGCTGAAAAACAACAAAAAACTACCCCGTTTCGCCCCTAGCGAAGATCCAATATTAAACGATTTTAAACGGGAGATTCAGTTTCATCGACAGGCGCAGGCGACCATACTGGAAACTATTCCCAAGTTAAAAGAGCTGGGATTGCCGACAACTAGGTATATTTAACATATATATTTATTTATTTATCTTTAGGAGTCTTAGTTACTAAACTAATTTGTTAATTATATTTTAGGCCAGAGGATTATTTCGCCGAAATGGCGAAAACAGACGAGCAAATGCAAAAAATCAGAGAACATTTAATAAAAAAGCAGTCGCAGCAGCAACGAACAGAAAGAGTGAAGCAACTAAGACAGCAAAGAAAAGAGGGAAAAATGTTACAAATTCAGACCAAACTGCAACGTCAACAAGAAAAAAAAGAAATGATCGATCAAGTGAAAAAGTTTAAAAAGGGAGGCGCGTCCAAAAATTTAGACTTTTTAAACTCGAACAAGGGCGGCTCGAAGAATATTTCGAAAAAATCCATTGAAAAACGCAAAATGAAAAATAAAAGGTTTGGTTTCGGAGGGAAAAAGAAGGGTTTAAAAACTAATACTAAAGATAGCGCTGCCGATATTAGCGAGTACAGAAGGCCTAAGCCGGCGGGAGCCATGAAGAAAGGAAAAGACAATAAAAGGTTGGGAAAAAATCGCCGGCAAAAGGTCAAAGCTAAAAGGAAATAACTTGGTAATTCAGTATTTGTAATGTTCAAACATGTATTTTTAGTTAATAAATATTACAGATATAAATATTGTTTTTTTTATTTGGGGGGGTTTGACATGGGTAGAATTAATGTTAATAACCTCTACAACAGGGCATAAGCACAAATCCTTTTTTTGCAATAACTATGCGTTCTTTTCTGGTTTATATTTAAAAAAATCATCTGCCTGTCTCTCTTTGCGTTTATTTATCTCTTTCTCTAATTATGTGTTTATCTATTTTTCTCTCTTTGTGTATTTATATTGGTTTTGTAGAAAAACTTTGTTCTTAAATAAAGGATGTTTGAATCGTGTAGGATCATTATTAGTCACCTTTACAACATGATATAAGAAAAAAAAAAGGCGGATTTACTAATCAACAATATTTAATATCACTTTTTACAATTTGTGTTATATTTTTGATTCTCAGAAACATCCATCTTGCATTTCTAAATCTTCCGAGGGTCCATTTATTTACTCTTTATTTCATGACTTAATTTTCTCCACACGTCGGCATCGAACCTGAAATAAGAATATTTTGATAAATATTAGAATGTTCAAACATTGGAAAACAAAAATTGTTAATTTTGATTAGTTAATCTATTTTAACACTTACCGTTATTCGAACTTAACAAGTCGTATAAATGGGGCCCCCGCCCGTTTTGTCCTTCCGACGCCCCGTTTTCGTCGATTAATAAACTGCAATATTTGGAATCTTCGTCGCCCAAACATTTATTCGTACCGCTAATTCGGCTTTTCGATATTAATTTCGTTTTAAATTCGTCGCTATTTAAATTCGCGTTAGATTCCAATGGTTCTGCACGTTCCGGATCTACAATTGAAAATAATTATTTTATATTAAAAAAGTGGGATTTTGAGGTACGTTTATTTAAATTAAAAACAAGATATTATCCACTCGTAGACGCTACTTAAATAAAGGTACAAAAGTAGACAACGGCATCCTCCTCTCTCTCGCTGTTTGTCATAGTTTCTCTTCCTCTCAGTGTGGGTCCTTTTTTCTTTATTTCTCTCCCTCACTCTCTGTATTTCTACCTTACCATTATGGGAAACGAATATAAAGAATGCTTATTCTACTCACACTTATTATTAATCCAAAATCTGTATCTGAAAATATCGCGTTTTCTATGGCTGGCTAACCTTATTAAATAAAACTTAAACTAACCTTGCCTGATATCCGGTTCGTCCGGATGTTCCTTGCGCACGTGCTGTTGCAATTTCGCTTTGCTGGCGTATTGCTTGTGACACCAACGACAATTTTTCGGTCTGGTGGTCACGCTACCCACCGTCTGCGAGTACGTGGGCTGGGCCGCTCCTCCTTGTAAACTATTCCCTTGTTGCCTCAAAAACAAGAAATTAAATTTTTTAAACTAGTCGCCACGAAAACGATTTAATTATCCCCCCAAAATACGCGAGAGAATCTCATATATATATATAATAAAACGTCAGTGTTCGTCTGTAGAACTATGTTTCTATGGTAACTCTCACTTGTCACTGTCTGTCACACGTAATAACCTATCGCGCATTCCCTACATATCGATACAACGACACATTTCTATTAGTGTTTTGTTTGCGTTTGACAGTTGCTTTCGAATTTAACCTCAAAAATTTGAAAACATTTTAGAGCATATAATTTATGGTGATTGCCTTGCAGCAAAGCCATAAACCAGGCAAGCAAAAGCAAATGGCATTTGTCTTGTCGAGAAAGCAAGCATATAATTTACACCAATCGTTTGACAGGTATTTAAACTAGTTTCAAATTAAATTCCTTCAGCTAGTCTTCGCGAAAACGCTTTAATTATCAAACCAAAATTCGAAGAACGTTCGCGAGAGTATTGCTTATGCTTACCTATTATTAACCGGTAAAGCCGCTCCGGGATGGTTTTTTAAAATGTGTACTTTCCTCTTGGTGCTGCTTTTGTAGACTTTATCGCAATACTGGCAATAGTAGTCCTTGGTGGTTTGGAGAATGGGTAAATTGAGTTCCGGAACAGAGTCTGGAGTGATGTCCGGGTGACGTTTCGCCAGGTGGTTAACCAGCATACCTAACACAATTAGGTTCAATTCATTTATATTGTTATAAAGTCTAGCCTGTGGCTTGTTATAATTATTAAAAATAATCTGTTTGCCTCACCCCTTCTCTTAAAGCCAACCAAACACGTATGGCACTTGTAAATGAACCTGTGAAAATCCGTGGGCTCCGCCTTGGATGAAAAGGGGGCCCGTTTGGCGTGGCCCGACCTCCCGCCGTCCTCCTTAAACCGCCCCTCCGGATGAATCTTCTTGACGTGGTCCTTCAGCTTGTCCTTCCTCTTGAATTGCCTGCCGCACTCGGAGCAGAGAAACTCGCGATGATCCGAATGCTTCAGCATGTGCTTCTTCAGCAAATCTTCCGTGGAAAAGGTGCCCGGACAATGCTGGCAGGCCAGCTTGCGTTCGCCGTGGAAGGCGCGAATGTGTTTCCTGATTACGCTGTACTTTTTGAAGGATTTCTGGCAATGCGGGCAGGCGAATTGGTCGTTTTGCGCGTGCTTCGGGATGTGCCATTTGAGCTTCAACACGTGGTCGAAGGTCTCGTTGCAGATGGGACAGACGAAGAAGAAGTCGCCGCCGGAGTGCATGACGGCGTGCGCCGCGAGGGCGGATTTGGTCAGGAATCGGCGCTTGCAAACCTTGCACTGCAACGGCTTGGAGTCTTCGGAACCGTGGGTGGACATGTGCTTCTGCAATTTTTCATCAATACTAAATATATTTATATGTGTCGGTCACAGGTAGATTAAAGCAAGTCATGTCCAAATTTAAAAACGATATCTTAATCATTAAAGAAGATACGATCGTTCAAAGTTGAAACTGCTAGCATAAATATGTGGATCTTTGAAAAAATCAATATATAAAAAAAACTAAAACTCATAACTCAAATATGTTTATGTAGCTGGTTTACAGGTAGATTCAAGTAGATTATATTCAAATTTGAAACAAATATCTTTGCGACTAAGAAAGATATGATCGTTCAAAGTTGAAGATAGATTGAAACTGGTAGCGTGAGAATGCAGACCTCCAGAAAAATCAAAATATAAAAAAAACTATAACTCATAGCTCAAATCTGTTTATTTGAGTCGACTACAGATAGATTCAAGTAGATTATATTCAAATTTGAAACAAATATCTTTGCGACTAAGAAAGATATGATCGTTCAAAGTTGAAGATAGATTGAAACTGCTAGCGTGAGAATGCAGACCTCCAGAAAAATCAAAATATAAAAAAAACTATAACTCATAGCTCAAATCTGTTTATTTGAGTCGACTACAGATAGATTCAAGTAGATTATATTCAAATTTGAAACAAATATCTTTGCGACTAAGAAAGATATGATCGTTCAAAGTTGAAGATAGATTGAAACTGCTAGCGTGAGAATGCAGACCTCCAGAAAAATCAAAATATAAAAAAAACTATAACTCATAGCTCAAATCTGTTTATTTGAGTCGACTACAGATAGATTCAAGTAGATTATATTCAAATTTGAAACAAATATCTTTGCGACTAAGAAAGATATGATCGTTCAAAGTTGAAGATAGATTGAAACTGCTAGCGTGAGAATGCAGACCTCCAGAAAAATCAAAATATAAAAAAAACTATAACTCATAGCTCAAATCTGTTTATTTGAGTCGACTACAGATAGATTCAAGTAGATTATATTCAAATTTGAAACAAATATCTTTGCGACTAAGAAAGATATGATCGTTCAAAGTTGAAGATAGATTGAAACTGGTAGCGTGAGAATGCAGACCTCCAGAAAAATCAAAATATAAAAAAAACTATAACTCATAGCTCAAATCTGTTTATTTGAGTCGACTACAGATAGATTCAAGTAGATTATATTCAAATTTGAAACAAATATCTTTGCGACTAAGAAAGATATGATCGTTCAAAGTTGAAGATAGATTGAAACTGGTAGCGTGAGAATGCAGACCTCCAGAAAAATCAAAATATAAAAAAAACTATAACTCATAGCTCAAATCTGTTTATTTGAGTCGACTACAGATAGATTCAAGTAGATTATATTCAAATTTGAAACAAATATCTTAGCGACTAAGAAAGATATGATCGTTCAAAGTTGAAGATAGATTGAAACTGCTAGCGTGAGAATGCAGACCTCCAGAAAAATCAAAATATAAAAAAAACTATAACTCATAGCTCAAATCTGTTTATTTGAGTCGACTACAGATAGATTCAAGTAGATTATATTCAAATTTGAAACAAATATCTTTGCGACTAAGAAAGATATGATCGTTCAAAGTTGAAGATAGATTGAAACTGGTAGCGTGAGAATGCAGACCTCCAGAAAAATCAAAATATAAAAAAAACTATAACTCATAGCTCAAATCTGTTTATTTGAGTCGACTACAGATAGATTCAAGTAGATTATATTCAAATTTGAAACAAATATCTTTGCGACTAAGAAAGATATGATCGTTCAAAGTTGAAGATAGATTGAAACTGCTAGCGTGAGAATGCAGACCTCCAGAAAAATCAAAATATAAAAAAAACTATAACTCATAGCTCAAATCTGTTTATTTGAGTCGACTACAGATAGATTCAAGTAGATTATATTCAAATTTGAAACAAATATCTTTGCGACTAAGAAAGATATGATCGTTCAAAGTTGAAGATAGATTGAAACTGCTAGCGTGAGAATGCAGACCTCCAGAAAAATCAAAATATAAAAAAAACTATAACTCATAGCTCAAATCTGTTTATTTGAGTCGACTACAGATACATTCAAGTAGATTATATTCAAATTTGAAACAAATATCTTAGCGACTAAGAAAGATATGATCGTTCAAAGTTGAAGATAGATTGAAACTGGTAGCGTCAGAATGCAGACCTCCAGAAAAATCAAAATATAAAAAAAACTATAACTCATAGCTCAAATCTGTTTATTGGAGTCGACTACAGATAGATTCAAGTAGATTATATTCAAATTTGAAACAAATATCTTTGCGACTAAGAAAGATATGATCGTTCAAAGTTGAAGATAGATTGAAACTGGTAGCGTGAGAATGCAGACCTCCAGAAAAATCAAAATATAAAAAAAACTATAACTCATAGCTCAAATCTGTTTATTTGAGTCGACTACAGATAGATTCAAGTAGATTATATTCAAATTTGAAACAAATATCTTTGCGACTAAGAAAGATATGATCGTTCAAAGTTGAAGATAGATTGAAACTGCTAGCGTGAGAATGCAGACCTCCAGAAAAATCAAAATATAAAAAAAACTATAACTCATAGCTCAAATCTGTTTATTTGAGTCGACTACAGATAGATTCAAGTAGATTATATTCAAATTTGAAACAAATATCTTTGCGACTAAGAAAGATATGATCGTTCAAAGTTGAAGATAGATTGAAACTGCTAGCGTGAGAATGCAGACCTCCAGAAAAATCAAAATATAAAAAAAACTATAACTCATAGCTCAAATCTGTTTATTTGAGTCGACTACAGATAGATTCAAGTAGATTATATTCAAATTTGAAACAAATATCTTTGCGACTAAGAAAGATATGATCGTTCAAAGTTGAAGATAGATTGAAACTGGTAGCGTGAGAATGCAGACCTCCAGAAAAATCAAAATATAAAAAAAACTATAACTCATAGCTCAAATCTGTTTGTTTGAGTCGACTAGGGATAGATTCAAGTAGATTATATCAAAATTTGAAATAAATATCTTTGCGACTAAGAAAGATATGATCGTTCAAAGTTGAAGATAGATTGAAACTGGTAGCGGGAGAATGCAGACCTCCAGAAAAATCAAAATATAAAAAAAACTATAACTCATAGCTCAAATCTGTTTATTTGAGTCGACTACAGATAGATTCAAGTAGATTATATTCAAATTTGAAACAAATATCTTTGCGACTAAGAAAGATATGATCGTTCAAAGTTGAAGATAGATTGAAACTGCTAGCGTGAGAATGCAGACCTCCAGAAAAATCAAAATATAAAAAAAACTATAACTCATAGCTCAAATCTGTTTATTTGAGTCGACTAGGGATAGATTCAAGTAGATTATATTCAAATTTGAAATAAATATCTTTGCGACTAAGAAAGATATGATCGTTCAAAGTTGAAGATAGATTGAAACTGCTAGCGTGAGAATGCAGACCTCCAGAAAAATCAAAATATAAAAAAAACTATAACTCATAGCTCAAATCTGTTTATTTGAGTCGACTAGGGATAGATTCAAGTAGATTATATTCAAATTTGAAATAAATATCTTTGCGACTAAGAAAGATATGATCGTTCAAAGTTGAAGATAGATTGAAACTGCTAGCGTGAGAATGCAGACCTCCAGAAAAATCAAAATATAAAAAAAACTATAACTCATAGCTCAAATCTGTTTATTTGAGTCGACTAGGGATAGATTCAAGTAGATTATATTCAAATTTGAAATAAATATCTTTGCGACTAAGAAAGATATGATCGTTCAAAGTTGAAGATAGATTGAAACTGCTAGCGTGAGAATGCAGACCTCCAGAAAAATCAAAATATAAAAAAAACTATAACTCATAGCTCAAATCTGTTTATTTGAGTCGACTAGGGATAGATTCAAGTAGATTATATTCAAATTTGAAATAAATATCTTTGCGACTAAGAAAGATATGATCGTTCAAAGTTGAAGATAGATTGAAACTGCTAGCGTGAGAATGCAGACCTCCAGAAAAATCAAAATATAAAAAAAACTATAACTCATAGCTCAAATCTGTTTGTTTGAGTCGACTAGGGATAGATTCAAGTAGATTATATCAAAATTTGAAATAAATATCTTTGCGACTTAAGATAGATTGAAACTGCTAGCGTGAGAATGCAGACCTCCAGAAAAATCAAAATATAAAAAAACTATAACTCATAGCTCAAATCTGTTTATTTGAGTCGACTACAGATAGATTCAAGTAGATTATATTCAAATTTGAAACAAATATCTTTGCGACTAAGAAAGATATGATCGTTCAAAGTTGAAGATAGATTGAAACTGCTAGCGTGAGAATGCAGACCTCCAGAAAAATCAAAATATAAAAAAAACTATAACTCATAGCTCAAATCTGTTTATTTGAGTCGACTACAGATAGATTCAAGTAGATTATATTCAAATTTGAAACAAATATCTTTGCGACTAAGAAAGATATGATCGTTCAAAGTTGAAGATAGATTGAAACTGGTAGCGTCAGAATGCAGACCTCCAGAAAAATCAAAATATAAAAAAAACTATAACTCATAGCTCAAATCTGTTTATTTGAGTCGACTACAGATACATTCAAGTAGATTATATTCAAATTTGAAACAAATATCTTAGCGACTAAGAAAGATATGATCGTTCAAAGTTGAAGATAGATTGAAACTGGTAGCGTCAGAATGCAGACCTCCAGAAAAATCAAAATATAAAAAAAACTATAACTCATAGCTCAAATCTGTTTATTTGAGTCGACTACAGATAGATTCAAGTAGATTATATTCAAATTTGAAACAAATATCTTTGCGACTAAGAAAGATATGATCGTTCAAAGTTGAAGATAGATTGAAACTGGTAGCGTGAGAATGCAGACCTCCAGAAAAATCAAAATATAAAAAAAACTATAACTCATAGCTCAAATCTGTTTATTTGAGTCGACTACAGATAGATTCAAGTAGATTATATTCAAATTTGAAACAAATATCTTTGCGACTAAGAAAGATATGATCGTTCAAAGTTGAAGATAGATTGAAACTGCTAGCGTGAGAATGCAGACCTCCAGAAAAATCAAAATATAAAAAAAACTATAACTCATAGCTCAAATCTGTTTATTTGAGTCGACTACAGATAGATTCAAGTAGATTATATCCAAATTTGAAATAAATATCTTAGCGACTAAGAAAGATATGATCATTCAAAGTTGAAGATAGATTGAAACTGGTAGCGTGAGAATGCAGACCTCCAGAAAAATCAAAATATATAAAAAACTAAAACTCATAGCTCAAATCTGTTTATTTGAGTCGACTACAGATAGATTCAAGTAGATTATATCAAAATTTGAAATAAATATCTGGACGACTAAGAAAGATATGATCGTTCAAACCCAAATATATAACCTCATAGCTAAAAGCTAATAAAATACCTGCAGTCTAGCCTGGTGCGAAAACAGCTTATAACAAACGTCGCACCGCACGCCGGCTTCCTTTTTCACCCGACTCGGTGTCACGTGATAAGTGACGTGTACCACCAGCTGCCTTCTGGTGGGGAACTTTCGTTGGCACTGCGGACACACGTGGTTCGCATAATCCAGAGCCAAATCCGGATCGTGCTCCAGCTTGTGAATGTTTAACAGGGACTCCATCCGGAACCTCACGTGACAAATATCGCACTCGAAATTTCTAAAAAACGATTACTATCGATGCTTTTATAAATGATTGCCTGTTTGGAATGTTTGAAGAGAGATCTTTGTGCCAAAACTTACGGCTGAATGGAAAAATAATCCTTAATCTTGACCCCGCTGAAGCGATGCTCCTCCAGCAGGTGGCTCTTTAAAGTGTTAAAATTGACCTTCGTAGAAAAGGAATGCTGGCAAACGTTGCATTCCACCACGTCCGCGTCGGATTTGGCCGACAACAAAAACTTTTTTTTGCACTTTTTTTTCGGTTTCAGGTTCTCGTCGATTTTTTTGTCGTGTTCCTCCAGGTGCCTTTGCAATTCCTCCGACGAGGCGCAGATAAAAGAACACTCGAAACAGGGCCAGTTTAATACTTCCGCAGGTTTCAACGCTTTTAGATTATAGCGTTCCGCATAGGCGGTGCTGTATCCGACCTGGAAAGTATTAAATGTATTAAAGAAAAACGTCAGATCTCAAATCTGTTAATGTGGGTCTGTTACAGGTGGATCCAAGTATATCACATCCAAATTTGAAATAAATATATTTACGATTAAGGAAGATATGATCGTTCAAAGTCGAAGGTAGAACGAAACTGCTAGCGTGAGAATGCAGACCTCTAAAAAAATTGAAATATAAAAAAACTAAAAATCAAAGCTCAAATCTGTTAATGCGGTTTGTTACGGGTAGATCCAAGTAGATCATATCAAAATTTGAGATAAATATCTCTACGATTAAGGAAGATATGATCGTTCAAAGTCGAAGATTGAACCAAACTGGTAGCGTGAGAATGCAGACCTCTAAAAAATTGAAATATAAAAAAATCCAAAAGTCAAAGCTCAAATCTGTTTATGTGGGTTTATTACGGGTAGATTCAAGTAGATCATATCCAAATTTGAAATAAATATCTATACGATTAAGAAAGATATGGTCGCTCAAAGTCAAAGATAGATCGAAACTTCCAGCATGATAATGCAGAACCAAAGTTTCCTTAAACTTTTTGCACCGATCGATCGACATGAAACATCTGTAGGCAAAATCAACCATCACTTAATCTTCTCACATACATTTTTTCTGTAAAAATGTTCCCGCTCACCTTTAACTCCTCTTTTGGTAGTACATTTTTGGTCGTATAATAATACAGTCCCCCTTCTTCTTCCGTCATAACTAAATTTTGTTCTTCTAAAGCTGGAAGCTTTCCTGACAAATTTCATCCAATTCGATGCGTCTAAAGATAATACAACTTTTTAGATTAAATAAAGAGAAATATAAGTGCCTGTAAATCTTTCTGGAGAAATAATACTAATAATACGTTTTATTTGATATAAAATTAGTAATTTGCGGCTTACTTACGTTCGTCCGAGACGTCAATATTATAAATATTTCCTTTAATTGTAATTAAAAAACGTAAATCGTCACTTTTATCGCTTATTTCTATATCACAATTATTGGGAACAAAAACTCCTTCTAACGGACCGAATTGGGTCCTCCCTGGTATCATTTTCTTAGCTACCACCACGTTTTCTGAAATAACAATATTTATTTAATACTACTAAACTATATAGTACACTTTATTCAACTTATTTAACAGTCTAGTCGCTTAATCGTGTAACCTTACCTTCATTTATTTTGGTAATACACAAATATGCCTCCGGCAATGTGGCTCGAGCTCTTGGTAATATTGGCTTATCCATAATACTATAAACACAATACACTAAAAAATAGCAAAAGTTTACGGACACCTTAAAACAGTTTGTCCAGAAATACTTTACTTATACCCCAAATAGCTTACGTGGTAGTTTCCCGGTTCAACTTCGTGCTTGGCTCCACTTCTCGTTTGCATTTTCGACCTCTCACTATCCAAGTTTCTTTTCGACAAACAATTTATATAATTGTTAATGACTTCTTCGTTGATCGATGTGACCACGGTCGATTGATTATCGGCGTTATTCAATTCCGATTTTAAAGTATTCTCGTCCAGCGCCAACAAGTCGGATTCTAATATGGGCCCCGGCACCAAAGTTTCCAACAATCGTTGGTCCTCTTCCAGGCATTGTTCCACCAGTAATTCTTGGGCGTTTACGCTGTAGGAAATACCTATTTCGGATAAATTAACATCGTCAAACAATATGTCATTTTATACTACCAAAAATTGACATTTAGTTTCATTTGTTTTCGCTGAGTACCATTTATTTTCGTTTGTTTTTATAACCTCTAAAACCCAGCAGAACCTCAGAAGTATAAATAAACAAACGGCTAGTTAAAAACCAATTTAAAAAAACCCCAATATTTACCCGTGGTATGATCCGTAATCAACAATTCCACCCCTTGCTGGTCTCTCGTTCTGACCAACTGTAACGCGTCCGAATCGCACATATCAACATTATCGTTGACCAAATTAAAAAACTGATTGTCCAAGCTTTTGATATTTTTATCGCACAGGACTACGCCGTTATCGGTTTCTTTGGCTTGGGCGCTTTTATTATCGTTTACGAGCTGGCGAATCACGATGGGGTCCATCTGGTTGTCCGGATACTGCACCAGCACCGGGCTGTATCGCGCCACGGAGCTCATGTTGGGATCCAGGGGGCTCACTTGAGCCGTGACGTAGCTCGATTTTGGTTCTTGAGGATCGATGTGGGGCACAAAACTTTGGCACTTTCCACCTGGAATACAATTGAATAATACTAGAGTCTCGGTATGTAGCATGTTATTACATAAGAATCTTAATACGAAAGATTGCTTATTGAAACATATCATTTATAAACAAGGAAATATAACAGGTATATAATATCCATTGATTTTTAATTAGATTTGTTTAAACAGGGCCCAATGGCGAGACCTATATTATCTAGACTTTCTGATCCTCTCGGACAGTTACAAAATGAGCCCCAAAAACGCCGTGACTTGAGGGAATTACTTACAGCAATAAACAGGCTGGAATGTTGTAAATTATCGTCGGAAATGCTTTCTTGGCACGACTGTAAGTCCAGCGAAGTGGTCAGGTCCCCTACGCTATCTGAACAGTCTACTAAATTCTTCATTTTTGCTTAAAACCAGGGCGCGAAGCTCAAAAAACTTTGGGTATATTAAAAGTTAACATAAATGCCCCCGATATTGGGATAGTATTTTTCATCGATAACGTAAACTTGATATTATTTATGGATAATTTAACTCTGACATTTCCTAAATCACAACATTTCAAACCATAAAAAATATATATATAGAAAAAACAAGTCGCAACTCGTTGGCGTCTCATAAATGACATTAATGACAGATGACCAAAGCAGTTCGAGGTTAAAGAGGACAATCTGTCAAACTGACCAGGCAACATGGCTACCATTAAAATTTATTTTACACTATAAAATATTTATTTTTTCAGCTATTTATATGTTACTAAAAGTAATTTAAATATTAGCCATAAGGTTTTGTCAAATTTAAAGGTTGTGGATGTAATGTTTAAAAAAAAAACATAATTTAATAGTTTACCAGGTTGCCTATAGGTTTTCGTTGGCGCTTTTTAAAAGGCGTTTGTGTTCTTTGAGAATGAATTTCTATGCGTCAAAAAAAAAAAAAGAACGTCGTTTTAACGTTAATGTTAAACCTGATGGCGTATGGCTTCCATTACCCTTTTTATCAACCGAGGACGACACGCCGTAAACAAACCTATTTTCCTTTTTTATCTTTGTACTGATATCAGATTTCGGTCTCGTTTGCACCACACTTATTTGCTTTTATATCGCGTTTAACCAGTATTGTAAATCGCTTTTTAAATTAACTGTTAGTAAAGAAAATCCATTTGGTGCAAAACGATGGTCGAAAGAATGAGTCAAGAGATTTCGGATTTCTGATCGTAGGTTAAAAGAAGATAAAAAATGTCTGATCCGACGATTCAGACGTTCTGTTGCTATCGTGGAAACGGCACAGATGTTGCGGTCACTGTTATGGAGGAATTTAACACAGACGCTTATAATACTGTTTGCTTATTTTCTTCGTCTTTAGGAATTTTAGGAGCCATTTATCAGGTGCGTTAACAATCATAATTATTACTTTATTGACAATTTCAAATTAAAGAGCCGAAAAAACGAGAATAATTGAAATAACAAATGTTTTTTGGGGCTCCAACGCAATCATGTATTCGGCCCTTAGAGTAACTCGGAGT
>NW_028230933.1:0-22714 GCF_043228905.1 Azolla caroliniana | reverse complement strand
ACCTTGCACCTCCAAGTTGAGAGTCAATAGGCTTCCCACTAAGACAACACATTTTCTTGGAATTATATTTTTATCATTGTAACTTTACATGTAAATTCTCATACATGAGAGCTAAAATTAGTGACATGGTTATCATGCACCACATGTAATACATGAGCGCCAAATGGCAAACATGCATTTTATCCATGTCTTGTACCCTCAAATGCATGAGGGCATCTATAAAAGAGGGGAGGAAAAAGATGAAAGGACTAATGTAAAATTTTTATCAAGAGCTTTGTACTTTATATCAAAATTAATATTAAGAAGAAAATTCGTTATCCAAATGATGTATTAATCTTGTTCTTCAAATCTAAAATCAAGAGTTCAATCTTAACCTCTCTCTCAATCTAAAGTCAAGCGTTTTATCTTATCTCAATCTCTCTCTCTCTCTATCAATCTATCTTAATTCCTTTCTCGCTAAAGCTTGTGCAAACTTCGAGTCCTTCCAGTCCAAAACCCCGGCGGTTCCGCCTCACAATCCGCACGTAGTGACGGATCTTCACGACAACGTGTTGAGAGTTATGTTGACTTAACTCTTCATGACTTGTTTATGCATTGTAAGAATTTATATGAGTTATCTCTTGCCGGAAAGATGATGTGTTATGGTTCTCTTTCACATATGTCACCCTTCTTTACAATTGAAGATATATGCATAGGACTTAAGAAATTGGCCTCTCGAAAAGTAAGCGATCTTCAATGTATAAAGGCTAAAATGCTCAAATGGACAGAAAAGGACGCACATGTATGGATAAATGATATGTTTAATGATGCATTGCAACATGGTATGTCGTACGATTGGACTACAAATTGGATCAAACCTTTACATAAAGGTGGAGATTTAAATAATGTAAACAATTATCGAACTATCATGGTTGGCTCATTAATGGCAAAACTGTTTGGATGTATAATGGAATCAAAGATAAGTATATAGGCAAAAAATATGGTAAGAGAGCTTTTGGACAAGCTGGCTTTCGAAAACACCATAGCATCATTGATCACCTTGTCACCCTTCGAGTATTAATAGAGGAAATTCATCTTAGAGGTAAAGGTTTATATTGTTGCTTTCTAGACTTCAATAACGCTTTTGATATGGTACCTCGTGAGCATCTTTGGAGGCGAATGGAAGAACTTGAGGTGCCAAGTGAATATATGCTTGCAATTTCCCGAATTTATGAGACGGTTATATGTTGTGTGCGCATAACAGATAAACTTTTCGATTTTTTCAAAAGCACTATTGGTGTTAAGCAAGGATGCCCACTCTCACCAACACTATTTGGTCTATGCATTGATGAACTGGAAAAAATGGTTACCAAGTTTGCAAAGGAAGAATGTGTTGAAGAAGTTGCCATTGGGAATGTTGTGATTATGCTTTTGCTATATGCAGATGATGTAGTGCTTTTTGGAAAGCTTATGAAGGCATTGGAAAAAAATTGCATGCATACTAAATTAAGTGTCAATAGCTCTAAAACAAAGATTATGCTTGTGAAGAGCCAAAAACGAGATAAACCATGCATTATGTACAACAATGAGCCACTTGAATGTGTGGAAAGCTTCAAATATGTTGGCCTTGAAGTTCCTTCAAATCATAGATGGAATGAATGTGCTACACACCGCTTAGAGGCGGGTAAGCGAGCATACAATGCATTTGAGAACACATGCAATCTTGGAGATATTAAGTGTTGGGTCCTCAAGAAATATCTTTCCGACACTTTGGTGACACCTGTTCTTCTCTATGGGTTGGAAGTATGGGGTGGTAACATCCCTAAATCTATGTGGAAAGAGTTTGAAAATGTCCAAAAACATTTTCTTACAAAGTTTCTCGAAGTTAAGTAACAAACACCCTACAGCCTCCTCCTCCTTGAGACGGGATCGCTTCCCATTGAGATCATGGCCATGGAAAGGGTTGTTCAATACATGCCTAAGGTTAAAAAATGTCCCTCACATCAACTTCCTAGAATTGCATGGGAAGCAAGCAGAAAGATCCAAAAGATGCATAAAAGCAAAATTTTGTGTTCTGGTTGGATGCAAGATATAGAAAAATGGTTTGGTAGATGGGATGCGAGACACTTGCTTCATGATGCATCATTAGATTCCTCTGTAAATAAGGCCTTTTTGCAACGCCAATGTATCATGAGATGGGACAAATGTGGAGACTCACACTTCACACATTATACTACACATGTTGCACCTAACTAAAAAACCATTTTCTTGCGGAACGGGGAAATCGTACACATCGATAAATGTTAGAGCCCATTACCTTATCTGCCATTCGAACCATTGCTTCCATGCGACTTAGCTCACATGCATTGCGATGTGAGATAGGGCGTTGGGGCACAAGTGATGAGAGTGGTCGACTATGCACACTTTGCCTTAAACAAGTTCGCGAGTCTGAGTATCACACTTTGATACAATGCTCTGACTTGGATCATATTCGACCATGCTTTCCACATCTCTTCGACCGAGCCCAATCCTTGCATGAATTCCTCTCAAAACCACAATGTGCACTCTCGATTGCAACATTCATTGGTAAAGTTCTTGAACATCGAGAGTCACTACTCACTTTCACATGTATCACGTGAAATGTAATATTTTTGGTCTCACGTGAAGACGATAATACAATCTATCTATCTATTTATCTCTCTTTCTCAGATCTCCCTCTCTCTCAGATCTCTCTTTGCTTCTCCTGCATTCATAGGTGTTCAAGTTGTGGCGACGCTTCAGACCGTCTCCACCTCGAGGCAACCACGTTCTGTGTTTGCTTTGACCCTCTTGCAACCTCAAGGCGCTCTATTCTCACTCTGTCTCCTTTGCTCGCTATGTCCCCACCATGTCTGCTCATTGGTGCTTGTTGTGTCACATCATCCAGAGCGAACAAGAATTCTTTGCTTTGTTGTTGTTGTGACCTATCTGCAATGAGCATGCATTCTGTGCTCTTTGTTATTATTGTGACCGCTCTATGGTGTATCAGACATTCTTTGGTCACTCTTTCCCCTTTGCTCGTTGTGTTCATACCATCTCTTCTCAATGTCCTTGCGGTGACCCCTCTACAACAAACATGCAACGACCTCTTCAAACGACACAACATCTAGGTCTCCTCCTATTGTAGGTTTTGTTGCATGATCTACAACAATTTGTCGGCAAATAACTTGTGACTCTACCACATATTCATTGAGAAGTCTCTTCAACTATTCGAGAAGAGGTATATTCTTGTTGATTTTGTTTGTAAATGTTCTTTTTATGTCTGGTTTTTAAAATGTGCTCATTTGAGAGTCTTGTATAGAAATATGCTTGAGTCTTGTACATGTTCATTATGGTAAGGGTGTTATGATTATGTGATGTTATTTGTATATTATCTTCCTCAACATGTTCTTGTTGAGCATGTTTGTTGTTGTTCCTGCTCTTCATTTGTCTTGTTTTTCAAATGTGTTCATTTAAGAGCCTTGTCCAAAAATATGCTTGAGTCTTGTACATGTTCATATATGGTAAGGGGGCGTTATGATGATATGATGTTATTTATTTGTTATCTTCCTCAACATGTTCTTGTTGAGTATGTTTTTCATCTTGTTTTTGAAATGTGTTCATTTGAGAGTCTTGTAACATGTATATGGTTGAGTCTTATACATGTTCACATATGGAAAGGGCTGCTATGATGATATGGTCCTATGTATATGTTATGTTCCTCAACATGTTCTTGTTGAGTATGTTTGGTGATTTTCTTGCTCTTGTTCTTCTTGTTGTTCTTCTTGTTTTCTCCAGTGTTCATCCAAGAGCTGAGATATGAATCTTGCACTTGTTGAGGCTTGGAAAAGGGTGCCTCATTTAGTACTATTGTGATGGCATGTCCAAGAAGTGTGTTGTTCTTGATCTGACTACTATGGCATGTTCTTGTTGTTTTTGTTGATGTTGATGCAATTGTTGTTCTTTTTTTTCTCAGTGTTCATTTGTGAGTAGAGTTTTAGTAATTATGTGATGACAAGAATATGATTTTGTTATTTTTGGACCAGACTATTATGTCATGTTCTTGTTGTTGGTGGTGATGTTATTGTTTTTGTGTAGTGTTCATTTGAGGGTCGAGATATGCTTGAATTTTGTACATGTATATGTTAGAATCTGCTTTGCTTCTTCTTCTTCTTCTTGGAAAGGGGGATGCTTGACTTAGTACTGCTATGTTGAAAAGTTGTTTTCTTGTTGTTATTCTTCTTGTTCTTGTTGATTTAGTATTATTGTCCAGACATATTTATAGTGTGGTAATCTGTTGCGTGATCTAGGAATGGTATTCTGCTATGTATATTGATGTGTGAAGTACTAGTTTATAGCTATGTAAGGGAGTTAATACTATGTTGTGGAAGCTTTTTTAGAAGAAAAGTGATAACAAGAAAATTGAAAAAGAAGACACCCACAAAGAAAGCACTAGTCAAAGATGAAGTGATGACACCCACAAAGGAAAGAACGTGGACCCCCCATCAAACAAAGTAAATAGACACACACCAAAGAAAGGGTGAAGCGCATGTGTTTTTGCATATGACGTTCAAGTGACATTCAAGTTGACTATGAAGTCTTTACTCGTCTCCAGTCATCACATTATAGAGAATCCTCCAGTACAAACATTGTCTTGAAGTCTTAGGATGCATGTGAGGATATCTCTGCTTTTACCTTCTACAGTTTATATTTTTCTCCTTTAGCTATTATGTTGTAGTTTGTGTCTCCAAGTGCATGTTTGTATCTGTGGCCTTGGATTCAAGCTCGAGGCTATGGATGTTGTGATTACACTGTGTTTGCACACATATCATACGCTATGTGCTAAGTACCACTTTGAGAAAGTAATTACATGTATGGACTGTAAAATTACTATTGGAGCTGAATAGTACTTAGCTATGGGTTTCAAATTTCACTCCTCTGGTATGTGATACTGCTATTATGTTTTTCTGAACTTTCTGACTCCATTTTATAGTTGCTTAAGTATTGGTTTAGGTCACAATTCATACCAGAAAATAGAAAATTCATGGTTTAGTACTGGTTTCGCTCCATATACTATATGTTGCATCGATATTTATGTCCTTTAGTTCTTGTGCATTCATCGTAACTAATTTTACATGTTGGTGTATAGTTGTTGTAGTACTAAACATGCTTCTCTAACTAAATCCCATTCTATATTTTGGTGGGCTAGTACTAGCATAGTACACACTTCAGGACACCTTTAGGCGTACAATTGGAGTACTAAAATCCATCTTATATTTAGGTGGGCTAGTACTAACATAGTATGCACTTCATTCAATAATTAGTTGTACAGTTAGTTTATTACTAGAATCTAGTCTATATTTAGATGGGCTAGTACTAGCATATCACATACTGCAAAAGACCTTTAGGTGTACAGTTGGTGTAGTACTAGAATCCATCCTATATTTAAGTGACCTAGTACTAACATAGTACACACTTCATTCTAGAATTAGTTGTACAATTGATTTAGTACTAGAATCCATTCTATGTTTAGGTGGGCTAGTACTTGCATAGTATACACTTCATGAGACCTCTACGTGTAGAGTTGGTGTAGTACTAGAATCCATCCTATATATAAGTGAGCTAGTACTAACATAGTACACACTTCATTCTACAATTAGTTGTACAATTGGTTTAGTACTAGAATCCATTCTATATTTACGTGGGCAAGGACAAGCATAGTACAAATTTAGGAGACCTTTAGGTATACAGTTGGTGTAGTACTAGAATCCATCCTATATTTAGGTGAGCTAGTACTAACATAGTACACACTTCATTCTGCAATTAGTTGTACAGTTTGTTTAGTACTAGTATCCATTCTATATTTAGGTGGGCTAGTACTAGCATAGTACACACTTCAGGAGACCTTTAGGTGTATAGTTGGTGTAGTACTAGAATTCATCCTATATTTCGGTGAGCTAGTACTAACATAGTACACACTTCATTCTACAATTAGTTGTATTGTAGGTTTAGTACTAGAATCTATTATATACTTAGGTTGGCTAGTACTAGCATAGTCTACAGAACTAGAGGATCTATTATATACATAGGTGGGCAGGAGTGTGAACCTTTACCTTGTATGTTTATTGAGATTGGTATTGACATTGGTATTGTTGGGTGCATTCAAATTTAGTTGGACAAGAACTAAGAGATGAACAAATACAAGAAGATGATTCGGACACCATATGGTGAAGAGATGAAGACTCTATGATCGTGACTATGCCTTGAACAAAAGATGACTCTGACAACACCATAACCAGACATGAGGATTGTGAAGAAAACGCCACATTCAATTTAGAAGAGGAGAACGACTATAAAAAGAATGAGGTTTCTAGCATTGTCCACGAGGAGGAGCACATGGGTACTAAGAAAGATGTGGAAAACACCATCGATGATGAGTCAGATTAAAACACAACTACCAGCCACGAAGTAGGAAACTCAAGGGGGGTGCCACCGGTCCAAGGAGGGGAACCATTTGATGTTGTCCTATTGGCCTCCGATGATGAAGTGTCACTCAATAGTATGTAGAAGGAGATTATCAGTTCTCGATGCATTATAAGTACCAAAAAATACTAGTGCCAAAGATTTTATGGGTCATGGTCTGTACTTGTTATTGTCATATCGAAATGATATATCTTTTTTATACTTATTGTGTGCCGAATTGATATGATTGACATTGCTTTTGTTCACTCTCTAAGTATGAATATGATATCTTATGAGAAGATGAATGTTGAGTCCATTACACTCCAAAGATGTTTATGACATCATGTACCTCTTGAGGGACCTTGTAGACAGTTTACTTCCCTTACCCTTGTGCTTTTTTTGAGTCATAGTGAACTTTATTGCGATAATGGCCTCAACATAGATTATGGCAGTGGGTGCATCTTTTACTAAAGCATACATGTGGGAGGACCATTGCAACTTTGCATAATAATTGTTATAGTGAACAAAAGAGGATATATACATGAGTAGAAATAGTTAACACTATAAGAACACCAAACACTTTATAAAAACCAAAGAGGATATCAACATTAGTAGAAACAGCTAACACTATAAGAGCACCAAATAATTTATGAAAATCAAAGAGGATATATATTGTACTAGAAACAGTTAACATTATAAGAGCACTTTATGAAAACCAAAGAGGATATTACATTACTAGAAACATTTACCACTATAAGAGCATCAAACAGTTAACGAACACCAAAGAGGATATATACATTACTAGAAACAATTAACACTACAAGAGCACCAAATACTTTATGAAAACCAAAGAGGATAATACATTACTAGAAATAGTTAACACTATAAGAGCACCAAACACTTTATGCAAACCAAAGAGGATAATATATTACTAAAAAAATTTAATGTTATATAAGCACCAATCACTTTAAGCAAACCAAAGAGGATATATACATTACTAGAAACAATTAACACTATAAGAGCGCCAAAAACTTTAGGAAAACCAAAGAGGATATATATTGATGAATTTGTCATCCCTAATTAGGATAACTTGTGAAGTTACATATGAAGATCTGACATTGAAGATCAATTGCCATTCTACAAGGTTTCTACAATGTACTAACAGTTAAAATTCTAAGCATTAAAGAGGGAGACCTCCCCCAATATGTGTTCATGTACATCTTGAGGGACCTTGTAGATAGTTTTGTATCCCTTAATTTTGTGCTTTGCCTGAGTCATAGTGAACTTGATTGCGATAACGGCATCATCATAGGTTATGGTAGTGGGTGCATCTTACAATAATGCATACGAGTTCTTGCATTGTGACAACTTTGCATAATAGTTGCCACAAATGATAGACGTTGTCGTAGTGTATTTCGTACACTACGTGAAAAAGTAAAAAATAATATAACCGATTTAATTACATATAAATAAATAAAATAATATATCAAGATATTTATCACGTGCATAGGGCAGGATTTGAACCCTATACCTCCACGTAGCCAAACCTCAACTTTACCATTATGCTACCTTATCTTTAGTGTTCTATAAATAGATTTAATAACTATAAGTGCTTTATTTGCGCCTACCTTTATTAAAAGGTAAATCATGTATTTTTAGAGTGCGTGAATATTTTATAGAAAAACGCAAGCGACTAAAAAGTGACTCATGCACATCTAGCGTGCATGAGCACTATATTTAGCAAATAAAAGCAAGGATTAGAAAAGCATCACATGCACATTTAGTGTGCATGAACATATTAGAAAAAAAAGCATGTAGCTATGCTTAGTCTCTCCCATCACTACATAAGGATGGGGAGCACAATGTAATAGGTGTGTGAAAAATATTTGGGAAATTGGATATATTTCCTAAAACACCAACAATCAATAAAATATACTCGTGGGATTCACGAAGTTTAAGATAATCTATCTCTTTCAATCTAAATTCATATTCTTACATAAATATTGATTAATGTAATACTTGTGGGATTCACAAGGTTTGATCTCTTTTCTCAATCTACTCTAATCTATTCTAAATTATTTCAATTTATTACTACGATTTAGATAAACTAAAACAATTATACTTGTGGGATTCACAAGTTTCTATATCTCTTTCTTATAATCTATTCATATTCATAACTAGATTAGCCTCAAATTCTTCCTCCTCCTAGTCCAAAACCTCGGTGGTTCCCACCCGACTCACACAAACGATCCGGAGCCGAAAGGCACGACACAGTTGGTGAACCCGACGTGAAGGCGGGTGGCAAGGAGATGGAGAATCAACAAGAGGCGATGAACATGATGATGATGATGTTCGAGAGAATGCTACAAGAACAACGCGAGATGTCGGAGATCACGACAGTAGTACAACGGCTCGTGCAACAGAACGGGCAATTCGATGGAAAGGACGTGTCACGCTATCTACGTGACTACAAAATGGAGATGTTGCGATATGGTATCTCAGAAAGATTGCAAGTGTTATCTTTCAACCGGGTGGCTACGGATGAGCTTCAAGAGAGAATCCACGAGATACGACAACAAAGCCCGATGTGGGAGTCCTTTGAAGAAGCTATACGAGACACATATGACTATCTAAGACCGAAGCGGACGAGGACATGGTCCACGAACGGCGGTCAACAGTGGGTGAAAAGCGGCCACCGACTACCACCGAAGGAGAGCTTGATGCGGAAGGGTTCGGAGATGCATGAAAAGTCGCAAGTCGACATTGAAGGGGAGCTTAAAACCGAACCAAAGTCGAGGCCAACAAAGGACGAGGAGGAGGAAGATCGAGGACGAAAGGGTATCCCCACACCGGTTCCAGAGACTTCGGCGGTTGTGCCCGTGCACCAACGTGAGACCGGAGAGACGGAATGTGTCGGTGGAAAAGTGGAGGACCGGAAGGGCAACGAGGAAGACAAAGTAAATGAGCACGAACGAAGGGATTCCTTCACCATTGTTTCGGAGACTTCGGTACTAGAGCCCGGGTGTCGACATAACACCGAAGATAAGGAAAGTGGCGGCAACGAAACGAAGGTCGAAGCCGATGCATACGAAGGAGAGATAGCCAAGGAGAACATGGCTATGGGTGAAACAACGGAAGATGATAATACCGTACTTCGGCGGTTGTGTCCGAGAACCAACGTGAGACCGGAGAGACGGGAGGTGGCAAGAAGGAAGGTAAAGTCGGAAGCCGGTTCGGATGGAAGATGATCTGTCTGAAATTCCGATGTAAACAAAAGCATGACAACGCGAAGGTCGGGTCTACGATGGGAGAAGCATGTAATATGGAGCACGCACTACGACACAAAAAGAAGCACGTGCTACGGCGTAAAGAGAAGCACATGCTACGGCGCAAAAAGAAGCACGCGCTACGGTGCAAAAATAAGTATGCACTACGGGGTAATACGGCGCATGCACTACGATGGAATACGAAGCATGCGCTACGGCCTAATACGACGCATGCGCAACATCGAGAAATAAAGCATGCATTAAAGCCGCACAAGGACCTAACAGCGAGCACGTATTCGGAGGTCGACATCGACGCGTGGGTAGAACCTACGGAAGACAAGCGCGGAGTGGAGAGAGACAACACACCGAGATGCTCAAGAGTACCACAAGGGACCATGACAACCACTCATGGCAATGCAAAGAATGAACAAAGAATATGGTGGATCGGATGGCGACAATGGTTCGGGTGGAAAGAATGGGTCTACTCAAAATGGAGAGACAAAGTTGACATAGCGGGACAAACGGAGGATGAAGGGGAGACAACGAGCATCGGCAACTTCGGCACATACCGGAGGATGTGCGGGTTCGGAGGGGGCGAGTGTCGTAGTGTATTTCGTACACTACGTGAAAAAGTAAAAAATAATATAACCGATTTAATTACATATAAATAAATAAAATAATATATCAAGATATTTATCACGTGCATAGGGCAGGATTTGAACCCTATACCTCCACGTAGCCAAACCTCAACTTTACCATTATGCTACCTTATCTTTAGTGTTCTATAAATAGATTTAATAACTATAAGTGCTTTATTTGCGCCTACCTTTATTAAAAGGTAAATCATGTATTTTTAGAGTGCGTGAATATTTTATAGAAAAACGCAAGCGACTAAAAAGTGACTCATGCACATCTAGCGTGCATGAGCACTATATTTAGCAAATAAAAGCAAGGATTAGAAAAGCATCACATGCACATTTAGTGTGCATGAACATATTAGAAAAAAAAGCATGTAGCTATGCTTAGTCTCTCCCATCACTACATAAGGATGGGGAGCACAATGTAATAGGTGTGTGAAAAATATTTGGGAAATTGGATATATTTCCTAAAACACCAACAATCAATAAAATATACTCGTGGGATTCACGAAGTTTAAGATAATCTATCTCTTTCAATCTAAATTCATATTCTTACATAAATATTGATTAATGTAATACTTGTGGGATTCACAAGGTTTGATCTCTTTTCTCAATCTACTCTAATCTATTCTAAATTATTTCAATTTATTACTACGATTTAGATAAACTAAAACAATTATACTTGTGGGATTCACAAGTTTCTATATCTCTTTCTTATAATCTATTCATATTCATAACTAGATTAGCCTCAAATTCTTCCTCCTCCTAGTCCAAAACCTCGGTGGTTCCCACCCGACTCACGCAAACGATCCGGAGCCGAAAGGCACGACAACGTGCCAACGTTGGACATGTTGCCCCAACCATCCCTCGTCATTTCTTTCAATATTGTGCTCCCTTGCTTGCACACCACAATGTCATAGTCTTCATTCAAAATCTTCACTTTGAGGAGATTTCAGCACTGCAAAATGATCTCCAATAAACGTGTAGATTGGTTGTAGTATATAATATTGTATGAGTGTTTGTTTTTTTGAATATCATCTTGTCGTTGAATCTCAAGCTTCTGCAACTTCCATGGCTCCATGACTAATAGATTGATGCATTCATCCCAAGATTCACCTATAATACACATGGAACAAAAGCATGATAAACTATGAAATAGCAATTGTGTTGTGTCCTTGCGACAAAACCCTAAAGAACAATGGATCTTACATGTCCTTTTCATGGTTTTACAACCATATGATTTACTTCTATCCAACTCATTAGCACGAATCTCAATAAACAATCTATTCTTACCATCATTTCACATCTTCCATGTCAGCCACTCCACAACATCATGTGCATTTTGTAACTTAACACCTTTATTATCCACCTTCTTGCTTATAAGAGCATGCTTGATCACAACCTCCACCCCATCATGCTCTCCCTTTCCATGTCCAGACCTGAAGTAGTTCCATTGCATCCTAATGTTGGTCAATGAGAAGTACCTGGGCGTTTTGCATCACAGATAGCCAACAAACATTAGTAACAATACTAAGTTAGTACATCATAGGTAGCCAAACAATACTTAACATGGGTTAAAACTTAATTAATATTTATTCACGTGGGAGGACATTACTAAGTTGTAAATTAAGAATACTTAACATGTCTTAAAATAGAATTAGTGTTGATTGTGGGAGGATAGTACTAAGTTGTAAATTAAGAATACTTTACATGGCTTAAACCATAATCAGTACTAGTGCATGTGGGAGGACATTAGTAAGTTGTAAATTAAGAATATTGTACATGGCTTAAAACATAATTAGTATTGATTCATGTGAGAGGAAAGTACTAAGTTGTAAATTAAGAATACTTAACATGGCTTCAAATAGAATTAGTACTGATAAACGTGGGAGGATAGTATTATGTTCTAAATTAAGAATATTTTACATGGCTTAAAACATAATTAGTACTTGTGCACGTGGGAGGACAATATGAAGTTGTAAATTAAGAATACTTTACATGGCTTAAAACATAATTAGTATTGATTCATGTGAGAAGAAAGTACTAAGTTGTAAATTAAGAATACTTAACATGGCTTAAAATAGAATTAGTACTGATAGATGTGGGAGGACAGTACTATGTTGTAAATTAAGAATATTTTATATGGCTTAAGACATAATCAACACTTATGCATGTGGGAGGACAATACTAAGTTGTAAATTAAGAATACTTTATATGGCTTAAAACATAATTAGTATTGATTCATGTGAGAGGACAGTACTAGGTTGTAAATTATGAATACTTTACATGGCTTAAAATAGAATTAGTACTGATAGACATTGGAGGATAGTACTATGTTGTAAATTAAGAATATTTTACATGACTTAAAACATAATCAGTACTTGTGCACGTGGGAGGACAATACTAAGTTGTAAATTAAGGATAGTACTATGTTGTAAATTAGTATTGATGCACATGGGAGGACAATACTAAGTCATTACCTGTAGATACTAAACATATGTGAATAGACAATTAGTAGTGATTCACATGGGAGGACACTAGTAAGTTTTTATTTATATCTATACTAAACACGTGAATAGACAATTAATACTGATTCACATGGGAGGATAGTACTAAGTTGTTATTTAAAAATACTAAACATAAGTGAGTAGAAAAAATTAGTACTGACACACATGGGAGGATAGTACTAAGTTTTTATTTAAAAATACTACATTTGCATAAATATGAAATTAGTACTGATGCACATGGGAGGATAGTACTAAGTTTTTAAAAATATTAAACTTAGGTAAATACACAATTAGTACTGATGTGCATGGGAGGATAGTACTAAGTTATTATTTTTAGATACTAAACATACGTGAGTAAAAAATTAGTACTGACACACATGGGAGGACAATATTAAGTTTTTATTTAAAAATATTAAACTTAGGTAGATACACAATTAGTACCGATGCACGTGGGAGGACAGTACTAAGTTATTATTTATAGATACTAAACATAAGTGAGTAGAAAATTAGTACTGACATGTATATGGGAGGACAATACTAAGTTGTCATTTAAAAATACTAAACATGGGTAAACACATAATTAGTACTGATGCACATTTGATAGCAATACTAAGTTATTATTCAAAATACTAAGTATAGGTGAATAGACAATTAGTGATGGTGCATATAGAACAACAATACTAAGTTGTTATATAAAAATATTAAATATAGGTAAATATACAATTAGTATTGATGCACATGGGAGGACAATACTACATTGTTATTTAAAAGTACTAAATATCAGTAAATACATAATTAGCATTGATGCACAGTGGAGGACAATACTAAGTTATTATTTAAAAATACTAAACATGGGTAAAAACATTATTAGTACTAATGCACATTGGAAGAAAAGTAAAAAGTTTTTATTGAACAACATTAAATGTAGGAGACTAAACAAATATTAGTAATGTAGACAAGTTTGAATACAATTAGTTCTAAGTTTTCATTAAAGATTAGAAAGCATAGGAAACTAAAGTAATAGTTGAAGGCTTATGAAGAATTAGTTGAATAGACTTAGAACTATCATGTACTTAACGTACAATAATCAATTTACCTTGAAATAAAACAGAAGTATCATGCCACCTTAAATTGTGAGGCTACACCATCGAACCATACTTAATGTTGATTAAAATTAAGACCAAGAAATAGTAAATCCGCATGGTCAAGCTCAAACCAATGTTAAACAAAAATCGGATAATGCTTTTTGTCATTTGAAATGTAGATTATTAATTTGTTATGTAACATTCCTTGAACTGTGAATTTTGCCCATAACCCGTAAATTTACGTGGAATGAACTACTAGAATTACTTTTGAAACTCTGTGACAAGCATAATAACATATTAATATTTTTCCTAACTTGTCTATTCCCTATATTTTCTACTTAATACCCTAAATTTGTTTCCATTTCACATTATGATAGATACCATATCACATACTATATATTGTCTATTGGTAAACAAGACATGTCAATCCAATTGACGATTACCATTTTCAATTATACGTATTACTTAAAAAGAATACCAAGGAAAGTAATTAAAGCAATCAAGGTTACAATTAGTTGTATACTAATATTACCAAATGGGACCTGCAAGCATAATAAATCAACAAGAGTTGTATTAGTAATTTCATAACCAATGATAACATGATTTCAAATATGAAAAAAACAAGAAATGGAGGAAGAAAGATAAACATGCAACATAAAAAATTTGAATATGACAAGGAATCACATAAAAAACTCATATACAAGAAAACCATGGTTTTATATATTAAAATGATGAAATATATGAAGAATGGTGAACATGCAAAAAATCTACATGACAAAGATGAACATGAGAATAAGAGAAAAATGATGAGCATGAAAATAATATACATGAGAAAGATGAACACACAAAAAAAAAAGCGTCAACCGTTGTTATGGAATCCTTTATTTAGTGATGAAGCGACATGTGTTTTCGGTTTACGAACTAGGTTATTATGGGTTGCAATGGATAATAGACCAACTCGTACGGTTGCGGTGTCGGGGTAGTTGTGGTTCGTGCGGCGAAGTCGCAAGGACTAAGGTTAAGGGGAGTTGAAGGAACTTAAATTTTAATAAGGCTTGTATTGTGATGTTAGAAAGGTTAAGAATGGCAAGAAGAAGAGTTACAAGTAATGTGTGAGAGAGAGAGACAGAGATGAGAATAGATAGAAGATAGAGACAAAGAATGATTTAAGAAGGAAGATTAAGACAAAGCATGATTCAAGAAGCAAGAGTATATGATATAAACATGATGTATATTAAAAAGACAATATTTTACCAACTTTACAATCCTTGATCGCAAACTGAACACATTCTCTACCGACCCTTGATTTGAACCCACGACCTCAACTTTGAAACGCAAGGTTCTTCACCTAATGAGCTGGTCTTCTCTACTTGATTGTATTATTTTCTCCCTCTCTCTTGATCCCCTCTTGTTTCCTTGCCCCTCTTTATATAAGTGTTGCCATGCATATGGTAATGTATGGGAGCATGGCATGCATGTAATGCATGAGTTACACGTAATGCATGATCGCCATTTGGCGCACATGCATTGCATGTGATGCATGATGGCTATGTATGAAAATAGATATGTGATAAGTATAATGATGAAAATGCATTCTAAAATAACTAACCTAGCTTAGTGGTGTATGCTTTGTGTTTGGTATACAAGGTTGAGAGTTCAAGTCTCTCTATTTTACTCAATACAATATATAGCTTCATTCTTATATAATGAAGCACATTTTTTTACAAACTTTTACAAATAAATAGCCTAGCCTAGTGGTATGTACATTGTACTTCGTATATAAGGATGTGGGTTCAAGTCTCTCAAATATTATTAAATACAATATTTAAGCTCATTTTTATATCGTGAAGCACATTCTTCACGACAACGGATTGGGTAAATTTTCTGCAGACTTCATTGCAAGACCAAAAGACTAGGGTATCTAATTTTAGAGGGGCAAACACTATGCTCTCTCAAGTGTAAACGATGTATCAGGTAACACTGCCAACTTTGCAATTTGGTCATTTTCAGAATTGGTATGGTATGTTTTCGACATTGAATATACTTATAGGAGCTCGTTTATATCATCAAAATAGTAGCCTCTACTTTTGTGCAGTTCTAGATAACGGTAGGTTGTTTTTAGTGGAGGAGGAGTCTTCAATTATGTCTTCTGCCAAGCAGTTGTCAGTGAGAGTAATTGCTAGATTAGATAAAAAGATATTTATAGATCCTAATCCATTAATTGTTAAGTACTCATCTCATATGTGGGTTTTACACTCTAGGCCAATTGCTAATCTGTAGTGGGATCCATCGGATTATGGTTGGATGTTGCCTAGGTCTGACACTCCGCAAACGAAAGTTCTTCCATTTTTCACATATTCTGTGGCATTGGGTAGAAATTTTTTGTTAAATGAGATAGAGTCGATACCCAAGGGGAAAATATATTGGGAGGAAGGTAATGTGTCATCTTCGTATATGTTGAAGTTCTGGAAACAGTTTTGGTCACTTAAATGTATGAACAAGATATTGCATTTTCGATGGTTAATAATTCATTATGCATTGCCAGTAGGAGCTTTATTGAGGGGAACAATACTTGATCGATCATGTGGTAGGTGTGGTTTTGCATCTGAGACATTGCATCATGATTTTTGGGAATGTGTTACGGTCAAATGTTTTTGGTCTCGTATTCTTAGGCTTTTAGGTCATAAGTATAGGGCAGTTATATTTACGTGGGGTGCGATCTTTTGGGGTACGTTGGCTCAACAAACAGTTTTTTATCATCATCATAATTCATCATTGACTTTACATGTGAAAAGTTTTCAGGTGTACGATACATCAAGCTCCTTGTAGGGAGTCAAGTTTTTTTCTAGGTGTTATGTTTGGAACATTATCTCCTCTTTGGCCTTATGGATTATTTGGAAAGCGAGGTGTTCTAAAATATATAATGATGAACAAACTAATGTTGTGGATCAAGTTAAGTCTTTCTGGGAATTATTGGTAAATATGGTTAAAGGTGAATATGATAGTTATAGGGGTTTTGGAGATGTAGCTAATTGGAAAATAAGGAGAATTAGAAGAGTTTGGTCATCTATTCCTATTTTCTTGGATGCAACACGAGATGATGTTAAGTGGAATTAGAAGAGTTCCACCTCGTTGGTTGTTTTCGCCACCGGCACCATTTATACTGAATACTCCACAGTAATTTGTCATTAGGACAGTAGTTTCATTAAGTTTTCTTTTTTGTAGATATATGACTTTAGTGGTACACAATGAGATGGTGATATGGTCATGGAAGTATTTCTATTTGGTAAGGATGAGTGATGGTGTTGTCGAGGGTTGAAGCAGATTTTTATGAGGGGATGAGGACAACACAATCACTCTATTTTTGTTTGTACAAGATTTTGGTGGTGAACGAACAGATGGTTGATGTGGAAAATGAAGCACATTCTTCTATTTCTGTATAGGATGATGGACGATGGTGTAGGGGGATGAATCATAATTTCATGAGGGGATTAGGAGAGTAATCTCATTCTGTTTTTCGTACGGGTTCTCAATGGTATAAATCGAAATGGTTGACGGGGTCATTGAAGCAAATTGTCTGTTTTCTAAGGATGAGGGAATCATGGTGGTGTTGGGGCTTGGAGCAATGTTTTTATGAGGGGATGACGTGGCACATTCACTCTATTTTTGTTTGTACAAGACTGTAGTGCCAAATGAACATACGGTTAATGTGGAAAACGAAGAAACTTGTAGGGGATGAGGATAGCACATTTTGGTATAGGAAGAGTGACGATGGTGTAGTGGGGATGAAGCATAATTTCATGAGGGGATTAGGACGGTAAGCTCATTTCTTTTTTTGGTATAGGTTCTCAATGGTATAAATCGAGATGGTTGATGTGGTCATTGAAGCAAATTGTCTGTTTTTTAGGATGAGTGAATCATGATGGTGTTGGGGGATGAAACAATGTTTTTGTGAGGGGATTAAGATAGCACATTCATTCAATTTTTTGTTTGTACAGGACCTCAGTGACAAACGAACAAATGGTTGATGTGGAAAACGAAGAAAATTGTCAAGGATGAGTGACGATGGTGTCTGGGGAAGAAGTTGAATTTCATGAGGGGATTAAAGAGAGTAGTGTCATTATGCTTTTGTTTGGTAGATACAGGATTTGCTATGCTATGGCGAGATGGATGGGGAAAAGGAAGCATGTTTTCTTTGTTTGATAAGGATGAGTGATGACGTCGTTGGGGGCTAGAGCAGACTTTTATGAGGTGACGATGAAAGTAGAGAGCATTTTCTTTTGCAGGTGTTTGTTGTATTCTATGAAGTATATTTCAAATTATTATATCCAAAAGTCTGTGATTCAAAATTTCAATGGAATGCAAGTACACACATGTTGAAGGAAAACGTTGTAAGGTAGCAGGGAAAGTTTGGTTTGTACATATGCAACACCTACCGATTATGTTATTTCTATTCTTCCGAAAGCTTGTGCTAAACTGAATGTTGTGGAAAATGACCAACAAATACATGCACAAGCAATGGTTTTTATTTAATGGACATGGATTCAAAAGGTGGTAGGATAGATCAAGTGAAAGTTGGAAAGATAGTCTCCTGCAATGTTCTCATTACAGGATATGGTTTCAATTCAAATCCAAGTTCAAGTTTATGTCACATTTGTATAGAAAAGGGTAGAGAAATGCATATAAAGTTTGAGGAGATGGGCAGGTTGAAGGGAAACCAGGTTGTTGGAAATGCATTGTTTCATCTATAGGCTAAGTGTGGAGTCTTAGAGAAAGTACATGAAATGTTTGATATGCGTCCAATTCGAAAGTTAGTCTCCTGCAATGTTCTCATTACAGGATATGTAGAAGATGGGCAAGCTGAAGAGAAACCAGGTTGTTGGCAATGCATTGCTTCAGCCATATGCTAAGGGTGGACTCTTAAAGAAAGTACATGAACTATTGGATATGCTTTCATTTCGAAAGAAAGTCTCTTGAAACGTTCTCATTACAGTTCAGTGTTTAAGCCAATGATCATAGGTGATGGAAAGAACATTCTTGTAGGTGTTCACCGGTCTTTGTAGTTTTATACTCTGAGTCTCTGTAGTTTTTATTGGTCTACCACGGCTACAGCCTTTATAAGGTTGCCAGTCTAATCATTTTGTCATGGATGTAGAATTTCTACTAATGAAGAATATGTTTTTTTGAAAAAAAAAAAAAGGATGAACACAAAAATACGAGAAGAAAGATGAGCAAGAAAAGAATCCACAAGAGAAAGATGAAAAGAAGAATATGAAAAATAAGAGGAAAATGCGAAAGAAGCTCCTCTATGTATGAACCGCTTATGATTCATAGACGAACCTTAAAATCGAAGATTGGAATACTTATATTGGACATGAGAATAAGAGAAGAAAGATGAACATGAAAAAAACCTACAAGAGAAAGAAGAACGTGATAATAAGAAAAGAAAGATGAACATGAAAAATATCTACATGAGAATAGAGAAGAAAGATGAACATAAAAAAGATTTACATAAGGAATAGAGAAGAAAGATGAACATAAAAAAAACTACATGAAAAAAAGATGAACATGAGATGATTAGAATAAAGATAAACATAAGGAAAAATCTCCTCTATCTATGAACCACTCACTTACTATTCATGGAAGAAACTTCAAATTGAAGATAGGAAGACTCATGTTGGACATGAGAATATGAGAAGAAAGAAGAACATGAAAGAAATCTACATGAGAATATGAGAAGAAATATGAACATGAGGAAGAAGTTTCCCAATCAATGAACCACACATGGTTCATGAAAGAATCTTCAAATCAGAGATAGGAGGACTCATGTTAGCCAAAGCTTCAAATGTGAGTGCAGAATATTCGTGTTGGAAGAAGCTTCAAATGTAAGTGTAGAAGGTTCGTGTTAGAAGAAGCTTCAAATCTGAGTGCAAAAGATTTGTGTCGGAAGAAGCTTCAAATCTGAGTGCAAAAGATTGGTGTTGGAAGAAGCTTCAAATCTAAGTTAGAATAATGATTCATGGAAGAAGCTTCAGTCATGCTATTATGAGAACGATTGAAAGATGACTCATGAAATCTTAGTTAAGACAATGATTCATGCTAAGGTTCAAATCAAAGATAGGAGAACACTCTTCCTAAGATTTTCTTCCAAAAATTATCGGCCTCCCCTTTAATTGCATGTTACCACTCGAAGATATTTGCACTTGCACGAAGGAACTCTAGTTTGCATCTCCAGCTTAGTTGTGTAGGTGAGGATTGAACCCTATGCGAGTGTATGCGCGACACTTAAGTATTATATCATCATGTAACTACATGATTAAAAGTGTAGGCTTGGTAATATTGGACATATTTGCACATAGTAGAACATTGATTATTGATATGTGGTGCATATGAATGACACAACTTGTTATATGTAAAGTGAACAAAAGCAAGTCACATATTTGTAGATGTTAGAACATTGATTATTGATATGTGGTGTAGGATAATAGCTAGGTAACCCTTAATTGTGTTAAATGTGTTACCCCTTAATAAACATACGCTCATGAGCAGGGAGCTCTCATATGAGGGGCGAGAGATTTCACATGCCCACAATGAGATAAAAGGGAAATTTATTGGGTTTACATAATGATTGGCAACATAAAAATATTTTTGGCAGACTATCAATAATGTATTTCTTATGCTCATAGAAAGAGTGGGAATCAGCTCTCTTTGTTGTGAAGGTCGAGAGGCCAATGACATGCCCATAAAGGAAAGACGAGATTCATCATCCAAATTTGTTGTAATTGGTATTATCACCATGAAAGTAATTTTATTATGAAAGATGTGGGATTTATAAAAGGGAAGACATTCGTACAAACTACATGGTAGCCCAAAATATTGACTTTGAGAACATTTCTGTCAAACTTGTCTTGTTGCTCATGGAACTCACAAGATCCTATCAACCCTATTATCTTTATCATAAGTCCATTGATAAATTTTCCTTATTTGATTATAGGGCGGCTTCAATCTCAAATATGATTTTGTTGGCCAAGTTGATAATAGTGTCCATAGTTCTAAATTTGGACTTAAATACACTTAATGTGCTCCACAAGCACATCAAGTGATCATCAAAGAGGATTAATTAGAACCAATGAGGATAGAGTCGAGTGTTTGTTGTTTAGGGTGGGGTGTCGAAAACTCTTGATGATGAGGTAGACCTAGCTCCTTCAAGAACTTATTGTTGTAAAGAGTTTCCAAGAACACCAAGAAATTAGAAACTCATGGAATCTCTTTTTTTGTACAATGTTAAAATTATGAATTAGCAAGAATCGGCGCATACATAATCAGGATGGTCAACATTACTAAAGTTTTGATTATCAACAAGCCCACGAATCTGCATCAAAGTGTTTTCATATAATCATGAATTGATTAGTTAAATTAACATGACTATTAGTATGGGTGTGTGTGTGTGTGTATTAATATATATACTCACACAATTGTATTAATTTGACTTTGATTATTACCTTCTTGGTCATCTTAGGATGTTGTTGAGGGGCATCATTAATTTGATCAAGTAAAGAGGACGGATTGGTTACTAGACCAGAGATATTTTGGCGCTTCATGCATGATCCACCTTGACTAATCATTATCAAAGAAAATAAGAGAAAAAATGAGAGAATCGTATTCCTCAAAATATTTATTCTACTCTTCATCTTATCTTTACATTATAATTTGATTAATCATATGAACACATGTAAGCAAGTTTAAGAGTTTATTCAAAAGAAAAATTGAGGGTATAAAATGATAAGAAAAATATTAGAGCACCCTCTCCTCTTTATAAAGTCATTATGTTGATGTTGTAGTTGAGGATTGTCCAATAATTTTATACTTTTACACCTTTCGAAAAAGATGGGTTCATAGTTCAATCCATGTTCCTGAATTAGTTTGGTTTCACATTGAGAAATAGTTCAAAATGCTTCCATAATGACTCATAGCACCCTTTTCTCTTTAAATTATACATAGCTTAGATATGAATGATTGAAGATAACATCTCATATGAGTTCAAATGACATTAGACTCTAGAATATCCACATTTGAGAAAGAATTATTAAAATATTGAATAGAGAATGGGGAGCATGGTTTTATTCATGAATGTTCCATTTATAGATTATTTTTTAAATATGCTTTGAATGCACATGATGTGTATGGCTTTAAGAGTGCCACACTTAAGCATTATGCATGCTACATTATAAATTGTGGAGACAAAGTAAAGACTGGTAAAGATTGTCAATTTTATTATAAAATATACGAAAGTCATTAATATTTTAGCTCCTCAAAGTTATTTTAGGACCGAGAATCTAGTATAGTAAAATGCCATATTTATATGTTAACATGGTTGTAACATACGTAGCATACCGTACGCGTACAATACGTATGCTATGTATTTTATAAGTATTCTAAAAAAATTTATAAGTTCTTAGAATACGTATTTAATGGTAAAATACGTTGAGTACGTTTTGAATACATTGAATACGTTGTTGAATACATCGAATACTTGAACACCATTGATGTTGAATGCAAAGATACTTGGAATTTGAATACTATATAGTAAATACCAATTATCTTTATTGCCCATGGATAAATGGTGTTTCAATATTTACATAATTATTTTCTTTTTCTCTATTAAAAAAACCCTAGAAAATTAAATTTTAAATTATTTACAAATTTAGGCTTAGAAAAAATGACAGTTCCAAAAGGTTGAATACGTTTAGAATACATGT
>NW_028230932.1:0-22761 GCF_043228905.1 Azolla caroliniana | reverse complement strand
CATGGAAATGCACATGCAGATTTCAGTGCATGCTTTAAGCACCCATATAGTTAATTTCATTTCAAGAACTGTAGAGCCCCTTGAATAAATTTTCATATGAAATGGCTAGGGAAGTTTTCCTAAGTGGGATCTGGGTAAGTGGCTTGTAGGTTTGTTGAATAATCTGGTCCTGAAATATGTGGAGCATGATGTCATGAGACATGTTATGGGTGGTGAACTGGTAGCCTATGGCCATCCGTCTGCTGCTGTTATAAAACTGTACAAAATGACAAAGGCAAAGACATCAGAATTTTGCAAATTTTTTGTATGGAGAAAAGTAACCTGACAACGAGATCCCCAATAAATCACATTCTTTCTTCTGCTGGAACCCAAGTGTTTAAACTGCCTCGATGGTGCGTGATCCTCTCCAAACCATGTTATTAGGCAATGTTTGGATGGAGAAACAAAATTGAGTGAGCCCTTCAATCTGTACATAAACAAAATGGGAACCTGAGGACAAGATAGCCATGTTTTGCATGTCAGTTAGGAAGTATGCACATATGAATGCACATATGCTGCTTTCAAGAGAAATTTTGGAAGAACTAGGAAAAAAGATGTATGAAGGCAATATTAATAACTCTAGGTTTCAAGGTTGTGATTCCATGCATTGATTTTTAAATGCCACGAGTTCCTCTCTGAATAGAGAATTTAAAGTCTTACTCTTATATATAAGAGTAGTGGAATATGAGAAGAAAGACAACTACAAAATTTGTACTGAGGATTGGGGAGACTCTCATAATTGGTACGTGAAGAGCGGACATTAATTTGAAACAATGACTCAGACAAATTTGTCTTACTGACTTCTAGTGGGATATTTAAGGAAGAAAGAAATGTTAATGTTTTTTAGGAGGATAACATGATGTACGAGACTGAATGAAAGTTTGTCTTGAAATGTGATCTCATCTTTGAGAACAATAAGTCAAAACAAACATAAATATATTAGTAAAATTGTGTAGGGTACCAAACAATCTTGCTATCTAAGCAATTAACACTCCAAGCTTTGATGATCTGAAACTTTTGTCATTAAAAGATCTCCATGATTTGTCGATTCAAGATGGAGGGGCCTCAGAAGTGCTGTAAGTAACTTTGATTTTAGGTGATTGGGCAGCATGTACAAACCCTTTCTGTAAACAGAAGAAAATAGCAGTGTGTCACCAGACTAAGTGAACATGTTCTAACTTCTAGCTTTTTGTGAGATGTCCATGAGAAAAGAGAGATGCACCCCATTCACTCTGAAATTTGCGGATTACTCAGTGTAAGTAACTCCCAATGTCTGTTATAGAGCAAAGCCCACGAGCAGACACATGAGAGCTCTTGCATATTCACAGTAGAGAGATCATGCTATGTTAGAAAAAATGTTTTCTCAGTTGCTCCTTTACATGCTAGAACTCAATAAAAACGGCTTCACATGTAGAGCCTTGACCACAACATTCAAAGGGGTTAAAATAGACTGGGAAACAGCAATTTTGTTGGCTTGGAGAGAATATCCGGCAAATAATGGATATGTAGATACTCTACCGCACACCGTGCCTCACATGTGGTGCGATATATGTTGTTTGTAGAGTAAAACTGGCTTCCAACCTCAAATAATTGATCTTGTATAGTTGAAGGGAAACATGTTGTGTGAACTTTATGCAGGTGTCAATTGATGTATGTAATTGCTTTTGGATGTCAAAGTTCAAAGTACTAGATGACTATTTTTCTTAAAGAAAAATGGAAAGACAAGTCAAGATCCTATATTCCAGACCTTTCACTTTTGTTGAGTACTTGGTATCTGGGTCGAATATAGGGGATACTCAGATTTTCTGAATAATACACAAGTTGAAACCTCATGATCAGCAACAGTTTGGTGTCTTGACTTGTAAATTCAACATGCTTCATGTGTGTAGACCTCATATGGTATGAAGATCATTTTCAGGGGGAGAGTTACTTTTTTTTCTAGTTTGTACCCATAGACCATTTTGTCTGCAGCTTCGTGATGCTTTAAGAATGTTTTAGAGCTCATATTATACTTCAATGGTGTGTTTTTAAACTAGAACATTTGAAAGTGTGTATATTTCTGGATATAAGCATTGTAATATTTTTTGCATCTCTGCTTCATAATAAGCTGACATGATTTGTTTCTCCTATATAAATTAGGCTGAAAATTCGATAGAGAAACAAAGTGATTTGGTTAAGATAAATGAGGTTTCAATCCACAATCTCGAAGCAGAAATACAAAATTATCGAGATTCATCACAAAAACAAGAAAGATTGATTAGTAAATTGGAGAAAGAGCGGCAGAAGTATGGTGCAGAAGCATCTCAAGCTGGTGTCAAGTATATGCAAGTATGTTCATGATTTTTTTTCTATGCTCATTTCTGAAGGTAGATGGTGTGAATCATCTTATGTAAGATGAATGGGGAATACTGAATCTCCTCCTTACAGGCACTTGATGAGGTGAGTGCAAGAGAAGTTACCATCATGGATCTACAAAAGAGAATAGTAGAAGGTGAAAATCGCCTTAAACAGCAGCAAAATCTCTATGAGACAGTTCGGAGTGAAAGGAACCTTCTGAGCAAAAACTTAGTTGATGCCCAAGATGAAATAAATGAACTCAGGAGACGAATTAAAGTCATGAATCATCAGATTGAGCAGATGAAGGAAGAGATCAACACAAAGGAACTTGCGCTTATCAAAGAGCACTTTGACTTCACAAAGGTGATCATCTATATTTTCTCAATGTTGGAGTATCACCTGACCTGTATTATCATTATTCTATTCGCATACCTTGTCAAATAGTACTGTCTACATTTGATTGTAATATTATTTGTTGCCATGTTGCAGGCAGAAATATGACATGGGTAGGATCATACATAACGTCAAGGTTTTATTTAGGTCAAATTGACTAGAATAGCATCAAGTTCAGGTCAAATCTGCTAAAAGTAGCATTACAATTAATATTGAACATCAGAAAATGATATAGCTCATCCTTTGCCTAACAAATGGTAAAGTTTACCAATTTCTTCTGCAATTTCAGTACACAGTGGATGGGTATTTGGGTAGTTCCTGGGATGGATAGATGATAGTGTCACAGGATTATGAACTTTTGCATACCATTCTTATTCAGAAATATATAGAAGCAGCAAAGGTTTTTATATGATTATGTTTGGAAGCATATTTTTGGCTCATAGGGGCCAGCAAAGCCCACAATGTTTGCTGGAGATATGTCACCTACATAGAAATAATTGCAAAAATCTAATCAATTTCATTTTTACTTCAGATGTAGCAATATCAAATGGGTGATTTCGATAGTATTAAAACGAATCTCATTTTCAGAAAGCCCCTTAAGATAAATCTCATTATATGTGAGTGGTTATGCAAGGAAAATTGTAACAGAACGAGAAAGAGAAAATAGCAGAAACATCTGGGAAATACTATTGAAACTTAAAATTTATAAAAAGCAATTATAAGAACAGCAGTTTTGTAAAATTGCTTCCTTCTGTTTGCTGAAAATTAGGTTTTCACAGCTTTTGTAATTATGAATGTTCTTTATCACTAATATAAAGAAATTCCTGCAAGATCCCCAAGTAAAATGTTTCTGATGGAAGTCTTTGTAACAGGTAGAGAAGGAAAGAGAAACACTGAAACAAGAATTGAGCAAAGCTCACCAGGAGATAAAAGAAGGAGAGGCAATCATTGCATCACATAATACAGAAATAGAGAACATGAACCATATTATCAGTGAGGCAGATGATGAGAAATTCAGGCAGAAAAAGGAGCTAGATATCATAAAAAATGAGAGGGACATTCTAGGAACACAGGTGATTGAGAGTGTTAACATTATTAGTATGAGTAATTAAATGAATAGAAATAGAAACTGTTTAATATCTGTCACTTCTGTGAGCAGGTAGCTGCACCCCACAACTGATCTATATCTGCACTAATTTAGTGTTCTGAGTTAAGGTCTTATTCAATGTTTCGTAGCTTACACGAAGAAATGAGGAGCTGGCCCTGCTGTATGAGAAGATAAAGATTCAACAGTCCACTCTTAGTAAAGGACAAGTTCAATACAGATGTCGACTTAATGAGTTGCGTCTTCTCAAAATAAAGCTTACAGAGTTAAAAAGAGAACATGGGGTCCTGCGAGGATCAGTTCAAAACATTCAGGTTCTAAAACGAGAAGTACATAGTTTAGGTCGAGAACTACTGCAAGAGCGTACAAAGGTGCGGCTCCCTGCTCCCGTATGAATCTCAAATATGCTTCAGATGTTAAACAAGTAATCATTGTGATGAAAACTTGGTTACAGGTCAAAGCATTATCAGAAGAGCTGGAAAACCCCTTGAATGTGCACCGCTGGCGCCAACTTGAAGGAAGTGACCCAACTGCTTATGAAATGATTTTGAAAATTCAAACTCTGCAAAAACGGTTGATACTCAAAACTGAACAGGTGTGATCTTGTATTTTCTTTCTTTTCAATGCTTCACAATCATTAATTTGTATAATGCCAATGAAGTTTTGGAAGAACTAGAATACCAAGGTCTACATTCAACATTAAAGGACTATTTCAAGACACCACAGGTAGTGTTAATGGACTTCTCTCTGAGAGATAGCTCCAAAGAGAAGTATGGAAAGCAACCTTTCAGTTTGTTGTGCTCAAGACTGCATGTAATTGTTATACTTAGCATAATAGACAAGTATTATCTCAACGTTACCCCTACTTGGAGAGTGATATATTTGAAGTTAAAGAAGACGACAAACAAAAAATTTGCTCTTTGGAATTTCAGTAGTTTGGGGACTTTCTAATGCTTTCATCTTGTTTGTTGAGACGCTTCAGACGACTGAGCCTCCTTTCTTTTCCCTCAGTGATTTTATCTAAGCATACTTTTCTGAGCGTGCATTTGTCTTATCAAAATGCTTTTTTTGCGGTCTTGTGTAGGTTGTGGAAAAGGATATTTTGATTCAAGAAAAAGAGAAACTTTACGTTGAGCTCAGAAAGATTTTGGCTCGACAACCTGGCCCAGAAGTTTCTGAACAACTGGGGCTGTATGCGAAAACTTTGAAAGAGAAGACCCATCAAATGCAATCAATGACATCAGAACTCCAGATGTATCAGGTCAGACAGCTCTCTATGCACCCATCTCATTACAAGGTTTCACTGTACTCTTGCTTAGAGGTAACATTTTATGGCAAAACATTTAATCCTCAAACATCTTTATGGTGGTGTTGAGTTGTGTTCACACTACATGCTTATTCTTTGTTTAGTTTACAATGTGTCTGGTCTCAACATTTAATCCATCTAGACAATGGGTTTGTCAACCTTGTTGTTGACAAATAAAGTCTATTATCTCCAGACTCCAAAGGTACTCTCGTAAGACACACCTGTAGTACACATAAAACAAGATTTTGTTACTCAAAGATGTACAAAGACACCCTGTGTCCATGAAGATGCAACCTCTTGAGCGAATGTGTGATGGGTACTACGATATTTCAGCTAAAAATTTGTAATCCCATAAATGGCGTATGATTGTGTATTATATAGTAATAATCGGTTGTCTAACTAATTGATCCTGTAGCTGAATCATTGTAGTTGACCGAGTTGGACAATACTATCTTATATTTTTTCACATCACCAACTAGCCATGCAATTCTGATATGAAATACAGCACATTCTACAATTGAAGGGTATAATGCATCTTTGAACCAATCCTAGAGCAGTCGGATTAGAACTGGAAGCATTCTGTTTTTGAATATCTTGTGCACCTTATATATATATCAATGTTTATTCTTATTTGAACTTTGGTGCAGGGTCAAGTGAAGGAGCATTCAGCTGAAATAAAAAGGTTGAATGCAGAACTTGATGGAATAAAGCATAAGCTCTATGAAAAGAAATCAAAAGAACAAAAACAAAAGCAAAAGATCAGAGATGCAAATCAATTAACAGGGCTTAATACAGAGGGTCCATCACATCCGAAAGTTCTAGGTGGTGGATTCAACATGGGGTTATGAAAAATTTTCTTGTTGGTTTTGCTGGCAATCAGAAATTTAAGGTATGATGAAACACAGTTTAATACTCAATGCTTCTGACTTTATTTTCATTTGTTGAATCTGATTATTTTAATATTTCTGATTTTTATCCAACAGGTCTACTGAACTTTGCTTCACCAATCAGCAAACCATTGTACAACATTCTCATACCCAAGATTGGGGTAGGCACCTTTTGTGACATGTTGATCTCATTCAATTAATACTTGATAGAGCCCATACATATGAATGATGAGAATGTCAGAAATCAAATATTTAATTGTTTGACAGTTGAGAGATATCGGTATGTTCTTTGCTATAGAGTGTCATCTAATTTCATGTGTTCCGGGCTGCCACGAACTTTGGATTGCAAAGACACAACAGCATTTTGTCAATACATATTTATATTTATATTTAAGTAATGTATTATTTGTAAATATATATATTTATATATTTAAGGCATTAAGCTATTAGAAAAAGAACAAAAGATATATGAGAGCGAGACAAACAGAGAAAATTCTGCATTTATGGATAACACCCCTAACTGTTATTTTAGAGAGACAATGGGCGCAGCAACTACATGTACAATTTCAAGCCTTAATGAAATCATGGATGCACATGATAAAGTATTATGTTGCCCATGTAATGGTGCATTGTTACTTGTGAGCGTTGTAATTTGTTGGGGGTTTTGTTACTTATGATAGCGTCTTGTCATCACACAGTCCCTTGTGAAATATAGCCCCTTGTGTCAATTTTGTTGTAATGATGTTTACTTTTGAAGTATAGTGAAGTATGATATTTAGGATATGTTGTTGGAGGTTCATACAATTTTACAAAGATAATCTTTGGAAATTTTGGAATTGAAAATCTTTGACAATGTTGGCAACACGTCCTATTTAATGTGCAAGACCACAATTTGGAGTCAATTTTGAATTTTATTTATTTGCTACACCAAGCGAGACATGCTCAACTTTAACAACTTTGTCAATACACATTTCGTAATAGCAATTTACTTAGAAGATGAACTCCAGGTGTATGGTATAATTTCGAAAGACAGACTCTCGGTCAACCAACACATTGTATTGTACCTTCCAATGATTCAGAGAGGACCATTAGCTCTTTTTCAGGATTTCCCACAGAGTAAACAAGTTTTTGCTTGGTTCATAGTAAATAGCTCCCAAATCATGACTATTCGATCAATTAATCTATTTCACGGTGAAATTAATCTATTTCAAGATATTACATTGGTGAATCATTTGACCTCAACTAAACCATGGTGACATTATTGAAAACTTTTTGAATCTTAATAAATAGGCTTTACAGGAGTAATTCTAATATATGGGCACGACTCATTTCTCACGTATCATCAACAAACCAATCAACAGCATTATACATGAAATGCAACAAGAAATTATAGTGAATGGTAGATAACTTATTCTACAAGAATGATGTGTTTAGTGTATCTAATATAAAAATCTGTTGAAGTGAAATCTGAATGCAGAATCCTTAGTATAACTGCAACTTCCAGACTAACATGGGTACTGCGTTTTAGCCAAAAATAAGAACCAAAAACTTTTTTGACATGGCGGTTTTAACGTCTCAACCTCATAGCTCAACAAACAACTAAACAAGTTTTTAACAATGCTGATATCTTACATACAACGAGGATGGGGACTTTCCATTCCGACATCCCCACAGAAAACTAAGCACGCCTGAGTTTGTGAATAACATGATTTATGCTACTGAAGTAGTTCTATAATCATCACAACAAACTGGTTCAACTTAATTTAAAAAAATATATCCAGAAATGCGTCCTACTCCCTTCATTAGGAGATCTCTCCTACTGAACTTTGAAGTATAGAAAACATTACCAGATAGAAACTCAGCAGAATTGAATGGCAAAGATGTGAACAAGTATTGTTGGTTCCTTCAGAAAATTGTCACAATCAAGTCGACATATATTGGTCACAGGTCTGCAAAGCCTGAGCAGCAAAATATCTCACATCAACATCTGGATCCTCACTTAGCTCTATCAGACAAGGCCGAATGCTTTGCTCCACAACCTATAGAAGAGAAGAGCAATGATGTAGTATCCAGTTCAATTGTTGCAAAACAATCCAACCAAAAGTAAATAAATCCGCAAGTTTCTGAGAGATTGTTTTAGAGTTAGGCGAACAAATGAAATGAATACAGTAAATCAGCTTCTGTATAGAACATGTGCATACATAGATAGCAGTACACATATTTTGGCAGCTAACTGTTATGCACATCTTTCTTCATATCAAAGAAATTAGGATTTGCTTTGAGTGAGATTGCTTCTCTCATACAAATCCGCAATGTAATTGGGATGAAATAATGAGGTTTGATTTGTATGAGAAACAACCCAATTAAAACAAAAATGCAATGATGCTTTCAGAACAAAAATGAGTGGTCCTCAATCATAATATACATAATACACATGCATCTCTCTATGTTCCTTGCAGATCTATACTTGTGTTTCACGGCCACTGATCACAAACAATAAATACTTGTGCATAAACCGTACAAAGCCCAATAAGAAAAATCAATATTAATCAAGTTTGAATTGAAAAATGAGGAGTTACCGTCGCATCCACAACAGACGTCAAAGCTTGTAAAACTTTAGCCACATTAAATTTGATGTTTGGCACCCTACAGTAATGCCATAAACTGTGAGTCAAACTCAAATCGAAATTTGCGGAAAACGAGAACTAAACTCTTTGCTCACTAATCCAGATATCCTAACTTATTCTCCATGAAGCTACATTCTTTCTATCATTTTTGAGCTCTTCGACTATAGTCACAGAACAGTTCGAAAATCTGTCCATTTTGGGAGGAATGTAGAGTCCAATACAACCCCTACAGTTTTTTTGAAAAAGAAGTTATTGGCATACCTATCCTTTGCAGCCTCAATGACCACAGGAAGCATAGTTTGACATGTTACTTCAGCTCCCATCACTGGAGCAAGTAGTGATATAGCATTTAAAATAGTCATTCGATATAGATAATGACCATTATTAATCATCTCAAGAACCTGGCAAAAGAAGAACCTGTAGTTAAGCAGTACAGATTTCTGCAGGTAATGCTACTCAGACAGACATGAAAATTTTGTACCAATACATATATTTTGAACTCACTTCAATAACAACCTTTTAACTTGTGTGCTTACAGGTAAAACAATAGAAGTAGCACACTGATTGTTATCTTGCATATAGTTGAGCGACTCAATTGAAACAGCAGTGAAATGAGGTTTAAAATGCTAAGGATCATTGAAATGAAAATTACACAAGTAAAAGATGGAATGCCTCTAGAAACAATACCTGGGGAACAATGTGTTGCATAGCCCATTCAGGCCCAAATTCCTCTGCTAGCCTTTTAAGATTATTAGCAGCAGCTTCTCTTATGGAAAATACCTGCATGTTGATTTTGTATCCTTCAATACTGATAGATAAGTATATAAAACAGTGTGTATGTCTGTACAAAAAAGAGTACATGAATGATAACAATGGAACATAAGGTGTCTATATGATCCCATAACACAAGGTGGTGAGAAATAAAAGTTCCATAATCTAGCTTGTGGCGATATGCCCAGGGTAGTACAATGATAAAATGAATACAATGATGAAATGAAACCACAATATACCTAGCTTCAGCATGCAATGATCTATGGACAAAGAATGAAATATCCAGGTGAACATGGTGTGAATATGGCTGACAGGTAGCTTCCCATAGTACAAGGTGATGAGAAACAACTCCCTGATATAGCTTGTGGTGATATGGCCAGGGTAGCACAATGATAAAATGAATGCAATTATGAGAGAAAACCACAATATACCTAGTTTCAGCCTGTAATAATCCGTGGACAAAGAATGATATATACAGGTGTGAACATGGTGTGATTATTGCTGACAGGTAGCCTCCCACAAGAACTGCATCAGAAGCTGTTCCCGACATTGACAAGATGGCAATGTGCACTCATATAATCTCTCTTAATCATGCCTTCATGCCTTTCAACTGGAAGCTTCATAGGCATAGTCTGTTGACGCTCTTTGAGGATGTTCCAGTTACCCATACTTGTATAGTCTCTCCTACTGCTTGCTTAGATCATAAGCTCCAGAAGAGCTCATCATCGTATCTTCGACTTTGGGGAATAGTCCCAGGGCAAGAATACATCTAACAATGGATGATGTAAGGACATAGATGCTATTTGGGTGGTGACTGTGGAAAAGAAGACAATAATATACATGGCCAATGCCACATAATAGAGAATGAGATGGTGCTGGGAACCTAATCTAAGTACATGGCATCCTGGAGACTAGCATGAATCATATTTGGCAAGGTTCTCACAGAATCATCATCTGTGATGGTGCATACAATCTCGGGATTTTTTAATCAAGGATGTGCATGAGTGGTGACCAGCTTTAGCATTGAAATTCCCATAAGGAAGACGTCCCCAAAGGTGAAATACTCCACATACCCTCTGCCAAGCATGGGTATGGGACACCTTCGCTCCGCCCACTTCCTTCTATGTCATAGCAAATCTAGAGCATGAGGCAAAATCATGTAATGCAATGTATAAAGTTTGATCCTCTGCAAGCGCTAGATTGGTTCGCAAGAAACTTGCAATTGGTTTATGAGCAACAAGTCATATCCATTTGACTTACTCTCTAAAGAGAATGGCCAGACTGTATGAATTGTTCCACCATGTACAATTTCACCGGGATCAAGGTCTGATTCTCACTGAAAACCATGTACCCTGAGTAGGCCTCTCTGGAGGCTCTCATCCATCTCTTTTGAGAAATATGATATCTCAACCACCCATCACATCCATGAGTCACTCTGAATCCATCCATTAGATCTTCGTTGCAGTCCTAAACATCAACCTGATGCTCCTAGTTTTGTGTTCCACAGGCCAGGAGTTCCTATGTGATGAGTTTCCATCAATGACGAATCCCTATCACGGTAGTTGGTTCTCTTCCCTTATGTTCTCGGTCCACTTCAGGCATGCAGACTCTCCTAAGAGTGACATTGAATTTGGTGAGGTTATCATCAAGGTAAACAAGCAGCCCTTTAAGGCCAAGTGGGATCATTTGCTTGGGATTGAGGTACTTCTTACCTCTTCGGATCAAGGTTGTTAGGTACGTTAGATACGGTACGGATACCATACGTATATAACATATTAATACGCGTATAGTACCTCCCAATTTAAAAATACGTTAAATACGTTTTTTAATATGTTAATACTTATAAAATACGTATAGTACGTTAAATACTTCTAGAATTTGAAAAATTATTTATCTTTCTAAAAAATATTTATAATATTGTAAAAAGCATCTATGTTTACACACTTTTGTGATGTACATTATAGTTCTATATCCTAAAACGCATATAAGACATTTGAACATTTCACATCCTAAAATACTTATAATATGGATGTCGACATTCACTTATTCTATAAATCAATGTAAGTGTGTATCGCGATGTTCTACTTCAAATTGTAATTATTTACGATTATGCCTTCATAGATTGAGGAATCATCTACGATTATTACACTCAAGATAGGTTTCTGTCGTCTTTTCTCTCTTCTTCTACTTCTTCTATCTTCTATGATTATCACACTCAGAGTCAGGATAGGTTTCTGTCTTCTTTTCTCTCTTTTTCTTCTTTTTCTTCTTTTTCTTTTTCTTCTTCTTCGTCCATCATCATCTCTTTTGTTCTTCTTTTTGCTTCTTTTTCACTAAAATCTTTTTTTTCTATTGCTTTTTGTTGGGATTTTTCTTCTTATAAATACATATTATACCTGTTTTTTCAAATGTACGTTAAATATTGTATTGGACAAATATACATAATCTTTGACTGAACAACATTGAGGTATAGTACGTACTATACAAATTATGAGCTACTACACGTATTTAAATGTTAAATACGGGTACATAAACAACCATACTTCGGATGGAAATTGGAGGATGAGGGATTCTGCCTAGCTTTACGTGCTTTTCAACAAATAGAAACAGATCTCCATTCACATGGCCAGGTTACATGTGTGCTTCTCCACCACCTACCTACCTGAGGCGTATATATGTTCTCAACAATCCTAGTGACCCCAATGTTAAATTGACAGACATGTCACATTCTTCTTGGTTAGTGCGTACAATAGCCTTGGTTAGTTTCCTCTTTTTGTGCAACAAACTTGGTTTCTTGATTGTTATTTTCGATTCCTCTTTCTCAATCTCAATCCAATCCTTCTTGAGCTCCCCTTTGATATCTCTCTATCATCACATTTGTGTAAGTTCATGTATTCAATGTTGAATAATTGAAGCTCTTTCTAAATAATACCTTGGCATATGCATGTGGGTTGGAGCTCTTTTCCAAGTTCTTGATTTTTTTTCTCAAGAATGTATGTGCACTTTCCAGAGCAATAACCTTACAAGTCTAACACATTGAGTGCAGAGCCACTATGTTTCTTGTTCATGTCTTCTACTTTTGAGAGTTTCCTTGACTTTTCTTGTCATCCTAGAGGAAAGTTTAATTGAAGATTAACAATGAAGATGGGAAAAAGACATGGACAGGGGGAATAGGGCTCAATATCACTTCAGAGAGAAGAAGGGCAAGTGACCATACATCTGGTTTGGCTGTTCTAGTTAGTTTTGGACAATTACAAGGATCTCTTCTACGTTTTGGTCTGTTCAAGTGAGTTGGAGTATCAAATGATATATTTGAGACAAAACCTCTACTGAAACTAAACATCATTCGAATATATTTGACAGAACATAGGATTATTTCAATTGGAGAAATAGTCTCTTATTTTCCTTTAAGCAGAAGCTTACCTGATCACCAAGCCACTGCATGCATAAGGCTCCAAGTTTATCATCAAAGAAATCAACGCCCAATTGGCTTGCTAACAGAGGAATATACTCAATTATTGCAAGTCGAACTCGCCAATGCTTGTCTTCTGCCAGTTCTACAATTGCAGGTAGAAGAGACTGTGAAAGCAAATCAATACCAATAACCTGCACACAAGAACAGCTGCCATTTAACCCTCAATTTTCTTTGATAGTTATTCATACAATGTTTAGTACCAAAGTTGAGCAAACATATAAACTCTCAGGTTTTCAAACATTGCTCGACTCTCATCATTGAATATAAACCATTGCAAAGTAGCATATTCTAAGCTTTATCATTACTGTACAAATATGTCTGACACAATACTGTGTACATTGAGAGAGAGAGAGAGAGATGAAATGAACAAAAATTGACGTAGTTAAAAACAAAAAATTTAGATCCTGGTTTTAAAATCCATACCTGATTAACTTGGTCAAGCTTGCTAATTATATTCAACCGCACATCCGGAAATTCATCTTTCAAGAGTGAAAGAAAGATAGGCAGCAGTTGCTCAATTGTGGCTTCCTAAAAGAAAAGTATCACACAAAAAGAATATAAAACAGAAGATCCGGTAAGGCAAGCCAAAAGATGTCAAGAAATAACCATACTTTCCCTAGAATAGGAGCCATGCCCATGATGACTGATGCAAGGGCAGCCCGGACATGTTGTGATGAGTCAGATGCCAAGTCCTATCATTGATATGTACAATATTTAAAGTCGATTATGAGGTTTCAAAACAATTCTCTTAACATAACATAAAAGAGTTTGGCTTACCTTAACACAGGGGAGTATAGATTGAATTGCAAGTGGAAAGCTCACAATCTTGCAGAACTTGGTCACCTTTCCAGCAGCAGCAATTCTTACTTCAGCCTCATTGTCACGGAGCAAGCGTACATAAGCTGGTACTAGTTCAGCCCTGACACATGAGCCAAATAAGAATGTTTATGGTTAACTGAAAAGAGTGTGCTAAACATTCATTAAAACTACACTAAACAAACTCACTAACATTGTTGATTCGGGACCCACTGCCTCACAGAGGTCATACAACTGATTGGCAACCATGTATCGCACCCTCCATGATTTATCCTGATATAGTCATGCATAAGGAAACATCCACCCCATAAACATACGACAAAATCAATGTCTGATGAAGTTAAATATTATGTTATAGATATACACACAAACCTGAGAAAAACTGATTATAACAGGTAGAATGCTTGCAACACAATCCTGTGGTTCCAAAAGCTTGCCTAATGCAGCACACCCCTCGACTGCAAGAATCCTTACAGAATCCTGAACTGCAAGTCATTAGAATTTGTAAGACATATAATAGCAAAGTAGCAGTAGTACGATAAAACTTAGGATTCGAACACTCCAGTTTCATTCAGAATGCAGATTCATGTGAACAAAAAGTACCATCTTGAGTCAAGTCCCTAAAAAAGGACAGGATCTCTGACTTGAGATATGACGGCTCAACAGTCGCAGCAAATTTGCCCAGATTTGAGGCAGCTGATCGTCTCACCATTGGCAAATCATCATGACAAAGTTGATTGTATACTGCTCGTAAATCAGAACGAAGCACTTCTCTAGCACTCGGATATGCAATATGAAAGAGCCCACAAGCAGATACACGTGCTGTGAACCATTCACCAGCCCCAAGCCTCTACACAGGGAATTACAGTAGTACACAACTTGGTGAGTCGGTAGAGGTTTCCAGATAAATGCATTTTTCACTATATATACATACATACATATATATATATATATATATCATTTTATTTGCTAAATGCAAAGTGAGAGAGAACATCACAAAACTCAATTAGAACGGAAAAGGTTAGGAAAACCTTGAGTATTTCATTATTTTCCCTATATTTTCCAGATAAATGCATTTTTCACTATATATATATATATATATATCATTTTATTTGCTAAATGCAATGTGAGAGAGAACATCACAAAATTCAATTAGAACGGAAAAGGTTAGGAAAACCTTGAGTATTTCATTAGGAAAAGGCCTCTAGATGGTATGTGGCGAAACAATACACAGTCAAGGGCAGAGAATAAAGAAAACTCAGGGCATTTTGAAGCTTTTCTCATTAAAACTGGAGAGATCAATATCTACCTTCACCAGTGGAACAAACCATTCAGCTAAATCTCCCTCTTTCATTTGAGATCCAATCCGGCATAGAGATTCCACAGCCTTGTCTCTAACAACTGTTTCTTCTACAGTGCAAAGTGTTTCGAGAGGAGATAACAGGACATGTGCATACTCTACACCACCAACATAAGGAATAAATGCACCTAGCTCTTCAGCCATAGCCAGTAGAACTTCATCATCATCATCATTATTTTCATTTAGAAAGGGAATCAACTCTTTTCTTGTCCTCTCCTCTCCAAGAGCTCGGGCAATGGTGGATAAACGTCGTATAGAATTAAGTCGCAATTGAATGTCATCATTCTTCAATTCATCAATAAGAATTGCTATTGGATACAACGGTTCGTCGACCATGGCCATTTACTTCCCTGAAATCAATGGAGTTAATTATTGTGACGAAGAAATCATTACTAAAAACTGGACTTCAGTGCAATGAGAAAAGGAATACTTACTGAAACGTTCACACTGCCTTCCTCAGTTTACTTAAATAATCTACAGTAAATTTATGCTACAATCTGCAAAAAGGAAATGTGCACATCAAAATTTGAACCAAATGTAGCACAAGCAAAAAAGCAGAAGAAGGGTGTCAACATATACAACAAAGAAAGTACATTATGGTTTGCCTACCGTAAGAATGGCTACCTATCATATAGGGGGTCATTACAGATTGAACAGAAATACATCCATTGAAAACATATAAGGAAAGGGATTCTTAATCTCATACTTTGCAATCTACAGATAGAATCAAGACATCTTATTAACATTGACATGGAGGAAATTTGTTATCTGATTCATTGGGTTAATTAATTGATTAAGAGAGTTCCATCCCAACACTCTAGCATTAAATTTGTGTTCATTACTGACGTTCATTGGATTATTAGTTTATTAGAGAAGTTTGTTACTAATATTCTTGCATGAATTTGTGTTAATTAGTCATGTTCATTTGGTTATTATAAAAGCTGCAGATTCTGGTCCTAACACTGTTGGCCGGTCCGGACAGCCAAGGTGTGAAAAAGGGCCAGGCCATACGGACAAGCGCAGGTCGAAACCAATACGGGTGGGGCCGGACAGGTGGCTGACACAAGGGGAGCTTATGTAACTTATGTAAATGATTAGATGGAATAGTAACGGTTTTATGTTCTTGACGTAACTGGCCAAGCTCCCTATAAAAAGAGACATGTAGTCTTGTAAAATGGTTACCGGTTGTATTGAGTCAGTCTTCTAATAGAATCTCTGTTTGCTTATACTTGGTCTCTGGGTTCTGAGAGACTCTTTTAAAACTGTGTACTGTAATTAACCAATCAGTGTAGCCGGCTCAGATCTTGTGTTCAAGCGCATACTATAGTCCGATCAGGTATAGTTCTGTGTGGAGGTACCTTTATACATCTGTGTGTAGCATTGCACTGCCAAGTGTGACCAGTCAGTATTTCCCATCCTTCAACCACAATACCTTGATCAGGATACCTAGGCAGTGAGTATCCGAGCCCGTGTTGCTCAGGAGCAGCAACAAACACTCTTGCACAATTGTTCACCATGTTAAAATAATCCCATACCTAAGGACACCACTCACCCTGGTTCCTATTATCAAGGTCTTCGATTGCCCGGGATGTTTTTCCTTCAGTTACCCAATGTAAATTGTCTTAAAGATTGTTTTCCTTCAGTTATCTTCTATGAGTCCCCTGTACTGGAGAGGGCACTTCTCAATAAATTGATGTAGAAGGAGCTGATGCATTGACAGATAGTATTATCTAGTCTTACAACAATCATAAAAATGTAGATCACTTCCATTCCCATGGTATGCAAATGAAAATAACTGACGTTCTTGAGGGGATAAATAAGGCTTTGGAAACAGCCTATATGCATTCATAGAATGAAAACATAATAATAATCAAGCCAGGATATGAAGTGTTTTTTGGGGGTTTTCTTGAGTTGATCAAACTGAGGTGTCCTTTTATGAAAATTTTGCATTTTTTCAATACCTAAATAAGCTACTAGCTGATCCATAGATCCTTACATAAACCACAGAAATTACGTCTAATGAAGAAAACTCGTGCCTTTCCAAACGGCATAGAGATAATCAAGAATTTCTGTTCCCACAGACTGAAAACAACAGGAGAAAAACTCCTTTCAAGCAGTATCGACCTAGCTGATGAGCTGCTAGCTGATACATAAATCTATGAAAATAGATAGAACCATACATACTCTCAGATATCATAGAGATAACAAATAGTTTCTATTCCACATCCGGACAGTAGCTACAGATCCCTTAAGGAAAAAGAGGATCTTTATAAAACATCGCTATACGCACTTCTGCTCGTTTCAACATGAGCTTGCCTACACGCGTTAAAGAATGACCTATATCCTCGAGAATTTCAAAAAGTCCCATGTCTCTCTTCGTCGAGGATATGACAATTTCCACGAAGACAAGGGGAGCGGGAGGGGAAAAAATAAGAAGACGGATGGATGGATGGAAGTTTTAGGTGTGTGGGAAGAAGCGAGAATCCACGGGGTAGCAGAGAAACGGAGACGGAAAGAAGACGAACATACCTGATCTGCTAGACGAAGCTTCGCGACCTCGCTCTGTCTGTCTGTCTGTCTGTCTGTTGTTTTTCTGTCTCTGAAACACACAGAGAAGTGGAACGATGGATGCAGGCCTCGATTCAACAGAGTTGGGAATTTTCACTCTCTCTCTCTCTCTCTCTCTCTCTCCTTCCAAAACTTTCACGAAATTCCCGAACTACCCTCGCCTCGCCTGCCTCGTGTGTCTGCTTCACAATATATACATATTATGTACGTATGTACATATATGTATGTATATGTATAACAGTATATCATATATGTATATATGTCCTCCCTCTCGTTTTTCAATAGTGCGTGCGCTATTGAAGAAAACATACACAGAGAGCTGAGCTCTCAGAAGACCATTATGCGTTTTGTCATGGGTTTGGCTTAGAGGGTTCCGCAATAAAAATAACACGAAAGTTTACTCAACTACCCCTACCCATGTTTTTGAAACATCCACACCATAGGACCATTTTCACCCTCTTCTTGCTGACATGCCCATAGGAAAAAGCAGTTGCTTGAAAAACGTAAATGGCTTGCCTGTATTTTGCTGCTTCGCCTCGTTGACTTCGAGTATGCTTTTGTGATATGGTGCATCGTGAGCTTCTTTCAGAGATCTATGGAAGATCACTTGAAGCACTAAGTGAACGCATGCTTCCAATTCTTTGAGTGAAATGAGATGTGGAGACGCATGTGAGGAGACTCGTTGATTGCGTTTGTTTTCACACATTGTCATTTTGATTCCTTTCGAACATCAAGAGTTAGTATTCAACTTGACACGTATTATATGATAATATTTCACTTTTGGTTCCATACCTGAGAATTGCAAACTCACACATTTCTCAAACTACCCTTCTTGTTTCAAAATCTTATATCTCAAATTTCTCAAAAATGTAATCTTTTTTTTTCTTGTAAATGTATGTTTATATTAAAACAACATGATAATACAAAAAAGCCTTGCTATCAAAACTACGTCAAAGGTAGCGATGTGGCAAGGGCAACCTTCTAAGGTGCCGTAATACAAAGTGACACAAATGTAACTCATTTGGGGATAAAGTTCCCATACAACATAACTGTAAAAATTGCCAAATCAACTTTCCTCTTATCCTACATATCTGTGAGATATCAATAAATAAATAAATCCCTCTCTCCCTTTCAAATCCTTCTTTGTTAGTGTATGAATTTACAAGTTATGTCTTGTCAAAATATAGTATTTCATGTATGGCAATTAATTTTGATAGTCAATAATGAGAGTACACAAAAAACTCCTTTATACTAAATTTGTTATTGGGAGATATGTTGCTCTTGGTTGTCTAATCAAACCAAAGAGTTCATATGGAGTTGGGTTGGAAGGAAATTATTTACACGAGAAGTTTGACCTTGTGGCTAATTAATTTCGATAGTCATCATTCATAACACATCCAAAGATGCCGCAAATCTAAATGTTTGAGTCTTTAACACTAAGATTATGACTTTACATTGTATTCATGCTCATAAGTTAGTGTCATGTTTTAATTTTCTCTTTGTTTTAGTCCAATACACTTTCTCAAAGGTAAATTGTTGTATCAAAGGGTGATGACTCATATCTCATGCCATGTTGGCATGTCCCTCATAATAGTTAAATAGAATCACATTGTTTTCTCTTGATGATTTGAGTCTCTCTTTGTCAACAATAGCATATTCAATAAAGATATATCATTTCTTATGTAGAAGATACTTTCTATTCAAATAAAAATAGTTTTTATATACGAAGCATTTCGGTGCATAGATGGTGTTAAGGGAGAGATTTTAGAATAAATAATTCATATAAATCTAATATACTTAGTGAGAATCTATTATTACAATTGTGACCATCCATATGTATTTAATGTGGCTCTATATACGAAGTATTTTGATGCATAGATGGTGTTAAGAGAGATATTTCAGAATAAACAATTCATATAAATCTAATATACTTAGCGAGAATCTATTATTACAATTGTCACCATTCCATATGTATTTAATGTGGCTCTACAAGTTCAACAAACGGGGGTGATGTAGAATTGTAAGAGATTTACATGAATGGTAGAGAGATTGATAATATCGCTAAAATTAGACAATTCAAAAATTATTAAGGTGAACCCTTTAGTTGAAATCATCTATTGCTTCATTTCTCAACTAATGAATAGGTTTTGAAACGCTCCATCGTTTACTCCCAACATATCCACTCTAAGTTCCAAATGCTTCTGTTTATTCTCTTCTTTGTGATTCTCAAAGAACATTTCAAAGTTGCGGCCTACCTAGTCCCTTGACCATTTTGTGGTACATCCCCCTTTTTTTGCAAGCAAGCTAGATGCCCTTATAAAGTCATTGTTTTTTCCTTTCCTTTTTGGTCTACAAACCAAAGTTAGTTCTAAATATTGTTTTAGTGTGTTGGGTGGGCTACACTTGGTTAATGACGTGGGATCCATGTGACCACGTGTTTTGCACTATTCATGTAGTCCCACCGTGCTTGTCACTAGTTGAAATCCTTCGAGGCATTTCTAATAAAGCCTTGAATGCCAACGTTCTAAAACGAACCTTAGTCCTAATATCTCAATCTTATCTTAGTTAGGCTCCCCCAAATTGTGCAAAGCCATCAACTCTTAAATATCCAACATATCCACCAAGTCTTGGAATCCTCTTTGAGTTTTTCTCATGTATGATAACGTGGCTACAAAATTTCAAATTTCAAATTTGCTCCATTTCGATCATTCGGTCTTTGAAAACTTGTTTTCATAAGGCCAACATTTTTTTGAGGTAGAAAGATATATTAACGTCTTCTAAGGCCAAAATTGGCCCATGAGACAAATGGTTTACAACAAAAAATGGGATATTTACCCATTAATCGAGAGTAATAAATAAATAAAAATAAGATAAAATAGAGTTTAAGCTAAATAGTTTTAGTAAAATAACAAACATGTTCTATATAAAAATCATGTTCTACAATGAAAATGTTATACTAGGCCTAATTTCATTTCCATCCAACTCACTTGAAGAGAAGTGGGACGTCAAAGGGTTGCGATGTGGATGTGGCCCGTGATGTCAAAGGTACCCCAACCATAGCTTCTAGTCGACATAGCTCACGTTCCCTTATCTTCTTAATCTTTTCTACTCCACGTCAACTTGTTTTGAAGCCCAACATCCGAGGGCATTTAGTTGTTCTTTGCATTTATGCTTCCTCAAGAGAGAGGCCGAGCGACATAAGTGTATCCACATACATCATCTCCCCTTGTTCCTGAAAATTTACACTAGTTACATGTTGATGAATAGTAAAAGGGTTATGGTTAACACTTTGTAATTTATTCTCCCTATGTTGTTTTAGCTCTAAAATATACCTGCCTAGTCTCTTTACACTCGGGGTATCTAATAGTTTGGAGAGGGTCCTAATATGTCTTGGTATTCCGATCGTATCTCTGCATAAATTGGGCACTTGCATGTGAAGTGATGCTCATCCTCTATCTCTATGTGGCATAACCTACATAGCCTTTCCTCTCTACAGACTCTATTAGCCCGACCATTCTCAATCTCAAGTTGGTGAGATGATATCCTAAGTTGTCCAATGGCCACCCTTAGTGCATTTGATAAGAATGTATCTAGATATCTTGGTCGTGTAATAAAACCTAACTTACAGAAGTGCAAGAAGTGTTCCTTGTAGTACAACATTTTAGATGGGAGTGGCTATTGTGGGGTGATCCATTTATATCGAGTGTAAATTTGCCATATTTCTTGGCGTACCACTTTATTACTATCTTCATGAGAGAGAGTTTGATCAGTCCCATGGTTGTACTTAAGGGGGGGTAGGTTATTAATATCTATGCCGTTTGCAAGTAACCAACTCACCACAGTGCTATACCAAGAGCTAGTGTCTCCATACGCATGTAAGGATCGGGATGCCTCAAAGGCTCGACGGGATACCCTATCTCGTGGTTGGCTATGTATCCGATGAATAAAAACTACCCCTTGAAAGAGTACTTCTACTAACATTAGGGGTAGACTGAACTTTGCTCTAATAATGTCATGTGATATTGTCGATTTGCTTCGAAGTTGACGTGATAACATCGTCACCAAAGGTCTCTCTAATTGCGTCCACATGAAAGATGGTAGACCCGGAGCCCATACTACTAATGCATACATGAGGCAAGGGGTCACTAATGAGTCGAAGAGCCATTCCTTGGTCCACGGCTCTTGAAAGTATGCATGGTGGCATTGTCTCTCTAAGAGTGAGAGGGATGCATACCCTCTCGTTAGCCTATCTTTGGCTGCCTAGGTCATTGAGAATTTACCTCAGCGAGCACTAAAAGTGACTCCCAAGTATACATATGATCCAACTACCTCAACTAGTTTATGAGAGAGGGTTAGGTGACATTTAGTCCTAACTTGGGACGATGTATGAAAGATAAGGACTTTAGTTTTCGCTAGATTCACTACCAGTTCTTGTTGTGTACAAAAGTCATCCAGGGCATTAAGATGCTTTTGTAGGTCGTGTTCTGACTCTGAGAGGAGGACAATGTCGTAAGCGTAAAGTAAGAGGCTAACTTGCGTATCCCCAATAACTACTCCCTTGCCTCCCTTATGAGCAATAAATTCCGTGATCTCATCAATGTAGATCCCAAAAAGAGTCGGTGATAGGGGGCAACCTTGTTTCACACCAATGGTGCTAGTGAAACAATCATATAGGCCACTTGGGCATCTTACGCACCTAGAGACTTGCTCATATAGGGCATAAAATGGCCCATATCATGTCATTTGGTATCTCCAAGCTCTTAAGTCTATCAAAAAACCTCTCCCTAGGAACTGTGTCAAAGGCTTTGCGAAAGTCCACAAAACAACAATATAGTTTCTTCTTACAAGCCTTGGTCTGGTCAATTAAGCACTTAAGTGTGAAGATATGGTCAACAACGGACAATGCTCGTCTAAAGCCAACCTGCTCAGGTGCTCGAAGACTTAATGTTTCCATATAATCGTTGAGCTCCGCTTCCATTACTGCACCATATAGTTTAGCGAGCGAATGATCTATCATAATGGTCCTATATGTATTTGGGTCCATTGGGTCCCCTCCTTTATGTATAGGGGCCATTGT
>NW_028230929.1:0-22828 GCF_043228905.1 Azolla caroliniana | reverse complement strand
ACGACTTTGGAACTGTGCTCGAAGATTTCTGACTCGCTATAATTTTCTACGCTATTATTAATGGTAGATGGCGCGTCAGACCAATTTTTTAAATTTTGATACCAACAAATATTAGATAAGTATGGGAACTTTTGAGAGATATTCGTCCTTCGACTAGCTTACCTGATGAGAACTGATATAGTTCGAAACCGCTCATAAGATGTTAGAATGAAACCTCTCAAATGTACAACAGGTAAAAGGGACTTTCGCAAGTGTCTTTGAAAAGTTACAGAATAAAGTAATTTAACAAGATATTTTACATTAGTTGAAATATTTAAAAGCTTATTTAAAAAGTAGAAAAAATATGAAACGCGCTAGTGTTGTGATTCTTGTCGCTGAATAGATGGCGCGATTTCTACCAAACTGTAGATTTTTAACATGTTATGGTTTACAATACAAACCTAATAAAGCCCTGTTTATCCAGCTGGTTTCAACAGTATCGCACGACCCAACGAATTAAAAATACTTCGAATAATCAGTGTTTTAAGATTTTCACAAAATACAATAAACATTATATTTAACTAACAGTTACATGTTTCTTATGGACAATGACTTCTTTAGAAACTGCAGTTAAAAGTATTAAAAAATAATTTTAGATTAATCTGTACAAGGAAGGTGAGTTAACACCATACAACCAAAAAATTGAAATTTGTAATATAGACAAATGTTGGAGAGAGTGTATCGATTCATCGGGATACTATCAAAGAAAAAAAGAAATAGAAATCTTTAACAGGTAAAAATTTAAATACAATTAAACTACATGCTTTTTATTTCCAAACAAAAATACAATTTTAGTGTTACTGATTTTGTATGTTTATTTATACAAAATAAAGTCAATGATTAATTTTTAGCCAACATCGGTACAAAAAACGAGGAATCTCCGTAACTCCTACGAAATACGGCATAGCCTTCGGGCCAACTTTCTTAAACCAAGCTGGCGCTTTAGTTTTAGTATACACCGATGGATCTGTTCTTTTGCACCATCCAGGTATTAGATACATTTTTCATAAAATATGTTTACTTTAAACATAGCTTTATTGTATTCGTTTAAGGTGTCGAAATGGGTCAGGGTCTTCACACTAAAATGATTCAAGTGGCCAGTAAGGCGTTAGAAATTCCTGTTGACTTGATACACACTGGTATTACAGCTACTGAGACTATACCGAACAGTAGTCCAACAGCAGCTAGTACTGGAAGCGATTTATGCGGAATGGCGATTTTGGTATGTCGAATTAAGTTATTATTATTATTATTATCCCCAGATTAAACCAACACCTTTTGTCCGCTGTCTCGCTTTGATTTCTACCGTTAATGGTAGATGGCGCGTCAGACCAATCTTTAACATAAAGTTATTAATTAAAAGTTTGGTGATTGAAAAAAAAATAAGACTGCAAATTATGTAAAAATTAGTTGGTTAAAAGATTATCGCATCCGAAACGATGTCTGATTTTTACTGTATGGGATCATTCTTTGGCTCGAAAAAAATACTTATTATGGTCTTGGAAAAAATATATTGTAGTATGTCGAAGAGGAACGTTTTGGCTTTAAAATAAGCCCTGGTAGAGGTCGCTAGGGCCTAAACTAGTAAAGGTATGATTTTTTTTCCGAAACGATGTCTGATGTTTACTGTATGGGATCATTCTTTGACTAAAAAAAAATCTTTTTATATTCTTGGACTAAATATATTGTAGTATGATATAGAGAAACGCATTGGTTTTAAAATAAACATTTATAGAGGTTGCTAGGATATAAACTAGTAAAGTAATGATTTTTTTTCCGAAACGATGTTTGATTTTTACTGTATGAGGTCATTATATGGCTTGAAAAAAATACTTTTAATAGTCTTGGACTAAATATATTGTAGTTTGTTAAAAAGGAATGATTTGGCTTTAAAATAAGCCCTGGTAGAGGTCGCTAGGGCCTGAAATAGTAAAGTTACGATTTTTTTGCGATTGTATAGAGATCATTTTTTGGCTCGAAAAAAATACTTATGATGGTCTTGGAAAAAATATATTGGTTTGGTTTGGCTTTAAAATAACACATCCTGCATAAAACCCAAGAAACACTATCGAAAAAATAATAAAATACCAATGGTAATCGAATAAAATTTTTATTTATTCCGCTAGAAGTAAGTTTGTGAGAAAACCTTCTCTTAGAGGAGGAGTAGGAGAAGGAGTAAGAGGATGATTAGGAGGAATAAGAGGAGGAGGAGATGGAGAAGGTAGATCTAGGATTTGAATTAAAACTCGTTAAATTAAAATGTAAAATTTACAATCCCATCGGTAATAATTACAGGGATTTTTAAATTGCCTAATTTGATATAATATTTTTTATATATTAATTTCATGTTTGGACTCTGCGCTTCGTCCAAATTTTTCTTTTCAAAAAGTGTATCCGGACTGTGAAGTTTTATCTGATAAAATCTATTTTCCCTCAGGACGCCTGCCAAATCATCAAGGAACGTCTTAAGCCTTACAAAGAGGCCAACCCTAAGGGCAAATGGGAAGATTGGGTCAAAAGCGCATATTTCGATAGAGTTAGTCTTTCCGCAACAGGATTTTACAAGACTCCGGATGTGGGTTACGACATCAAAACGAATACGGGATTTCTATATAACTATTTCGATTATGGGGTCGCGTGTACGGAAGTCGAAATCGACACCCTTACCGGTGATCATAGGGTTCTACGGACTGATATTGTTATGGATTTGGGTAAGATTTTATGATATTTAACCAGATATTTAAGCGAGATTAACCTGCAGTTGACTTGTCAAAAAAATCTTAGTTTTTTCGTATGATTCAATTCTGTGGATTGACGATGTATTTTCTTTGAAGAAAATATAGAGCATGAGGCTAAACTATCTTATACCCTTATTTTATTAATATTATATTTTCCTGTCTAATACGTTTAAAAATCAACGTGCGTCTGACGGTCACACGCGATAGAATTGAAACATTCCGTAAATCAAACTTTCATCTAAAACTTGACACTGACAGAAAAATATAACGATTTTTTTTAAATATCATATTTTTTTATTGAAAACTTCTTTAGAATCTTTGGGAGTCATTTGGGACTCGATGAAACAAAAAAGCGACACTAAAAAGAGACGTACATATATATTTTATAGTATATAGCCTGCGAGAGAATGAGATAGAACACAGATATTTTACAGGTGAAAGTTTGAATCCTGCCATCGATATAGGCCAAGTAGAAGGTGCTTTCATGCAAGGCTATGGACTATTCGTCATGGAAGAACTTATGTATTCTCCTACAGGAACGTTATTGTCAAGAGGTCCGGGGACTTATAAGTTACCGGGACTCGGGGATATACCGGCCGAATTTAACGTTTCTTTGCTCAAAGGTTCTTCCAATCCCAGGGCTGTATATTCTTCGAAGGTAAAATGAAATTTAGTGTTTTATTTTTTTAATAATGTTTAATAGTTTAATGTACTTTTTGGACAGTGTAGGTATAAGAAGTATATATCATTTTAATGGTTCAATAAATAAATAAGAATCGAGGTATGGAATCTAATCAAATTTCCTTATTTTGTGATAACAGATCGAGCTTACATGTATGCAGTGCTGACGTTTCTCTGACTAAGTGTTACGCCACTGGAATATCTTCTTCTTATTTATTATGATACCATTGCTACAAGGCGATTTATCAGCTTATTATAAAAATGATCGAAGAATGTATGTCACCTATCGAAAATCCTACCAGGATGATTAGAAAGAAACTATGCATGGCCACAGGTCATTGGCTTGTTAACACCAATATAGAGTAGGTTTATATGCGCGAACAAAAAACAAGGGTGTTCATTTTAAATTTTATGATTTTTTAATACATCTACTCTTATAGTGTGCTTTTAATTAATAATTACAAGCTTATTACTAATGATGATTAAATATTTCGGATATATAGTGTATGTCGTAGATATAATGAGGTTTTTTTAATGGACTCTTGTAGGCTGTTGGAGAACCACCATTATTTTTAGCATCTGCCTCTTTGTTTGCTATTAAAGAAGCTATCAAAGCTGCCAGGCGAGAATATGGAATTACAACTTCATTTAGTTTGAATGCCCCATGTACCGCTGCACAGATTAGAATGGCCTGTTTGGACAATATAACATCAAAGGTATTAGATATTGTTACTTTTACATTGATAAATATCATGTCCACCTTCGTTTTTATATATTTTTTAAATTTTTTTACAGCTTAAAGAACCACAACCAGGAACCTTTAAACCATGGAATGTAGTGGCCTAGAAAATACTGTTTTAATAATAATTATATTTTATTTAGGGATTATAAAAAAATGTATCTTATTAACACAATTTTGATTTGGGAGTCAAGGGACAACTAATATAAGCTTGTAATCAAAAATTTGAACATGTGCAATGTAAATGTTGAAAAATATATTATATGCATATTCCAATTTATTTTGGTTTTTCTTTCTACGCCTGATTTGGATGTAGTACTTATAGTGTTTTTTTTCATAAATTTAGTTATTTAATTATTTTCTTGTGTGATTTAGTACAAAAATTAATGCTTCATTCGCCAAATCTCAAATATGCAGTTTTACGAAACGCTCAAGTGGCAATTCTAAGGTCCGATTTACGGTGCTTTAACCAGGGACAATTTAAAAATTTAAATGGCATTGAAATCTTTGCGACGGTTTTAGTTTCTGAAGATAAAAACTGTTTTTGATTAGGTAAAAGTGATACTGAAAAAAAATGCTGGCGTGATATTTACTCTAATATAAGCCTCATTTTCAATTTAAAAGACTTGCCGACTTCCAGTCTTAAAATTTTAGTAACTTATTTATTTTTTTGTGTCATTTAGTACAATAAAACGCTGCATGCGCCAAATCGCAAACTTGCAGTTTTACGAAACGTTCAAGTGTGGCAATGCTAACGTCCGATTCGCGGTGATGAAACCAGAGCCTTTTTTAATTTAAATGACATTCAAATATTTAATTTAATTCAAAGCACTACCTACATTTATTAATTTATGACCCTTGCGGTGGGTCAAGCTTCAGTTTTAATTTATAAAATCTAGTATCTTATTTATTTTTTGTGTAACTTGTTTAAAAAAATGGTTGTCGACAAATCGCGAATACGCAGTTTTACTTAAGGTTCAAGTGTTGCAGCGCCAACGTCCGATCCACGGCGCCGCAACCAGAGCCATTTTTTAATTTAAATGACATTGAAATCTTTGTGCCGGTTTTAGACGGAAGATAAAAACTGTTAGTTTTTGATTACGCAAAAGTGATTTTGGAAAAAAGATAATGCTGATGTGATATTTACTTAAGTATTAGCCACATTTATCAATTTAAGAGACTTGCGGTGGGCCAAGCTAATTTAATTTTATCGAAAAAATGTCTCTAAGAGCCATTATTTACGATCAAGCCGCCAATAGTTTGGAAATTTTAGACCAGCTTCTTCTACCAGCTGCCACAAAGTATATTAAAGTTAAGGGGGTTGAAGATGGCTGGAAAGTTATTAATAAAATGCAGGTAAGTTTTCCTTTTGGACAGGTCAAATTTCATTAAACCAAGGTTAATGGACAGTAAAATAACAACTTTAGTCCCTGAAGTTGTAATCTGATCTCTATAAAGTTTAATTTATCTTTTAATATTTTGATTATTAATCATTACTATAATAAAATATGAGTATAAACCTTGTGTTTTTTGGTAATTGATTCATTTGGCCACCTTAATATACACATAAATCCTTGTTGTTAATTTCAAAAACTCAATTCGCCCCTAAATCTCTTAAAAATTAAACATAAAGGACTTACTGTTTAGTTTACTTGAACTTTTGGTCACACTTTTTGCTTTGTTTATTTTAGTTAAGTATATTTTATTTCATGATTTGTTGTTTACATGTAAACATATTTTAATGTATTAATTTTTCTCTACTTAAACTGTAGGTCAGAGGTGCTCCGGCCATCGCAATCGTTGGTTGCCTGAGCCTTGCGGTCGAATTACAAAATGAAAAATTCGACAGCAAAAAACAATTCCGGCAGGACGTCGAGGGAAAACTTAACTATTTGGTCTCCTCTCGTCCTACAGCCGTTAACATGAAAACTGCGGCCGAAGAACTTATCGAGCTGGCCAACCAACTAAGTAAAGATGAGACTGTGACTTTAGATGATATGAAAGTAAAGTAAGTAAAAATATAGGATGATTTATAAATATTATAAGTTGGTATTAATTTTACTACTAAGAAATATATGTAAGTGTTTTTAATTTTCAACATTACATACTTTTCCCAAAATTGACTAGGTGCAAATGAGATAAAAACTTTCAAATTAACACTACTAAAACTGTAAAATGGGTTAAATTTTTTAGATAGATTTAGGCTCACTGTTATGAAATAAATGGTCGATGGGTTAGCTTTTTTTTCATATACTTTAGAATATTGTCTATATTTTACCATGGGCTTAGTTGTATTTTATATTGGGGACGACTTATTATTGTTAAAGGTTCCTAACGACAATTCAGCATATGTTAGAAAAAGACATAGCTGATAATACCGCCATCGGTGATAATGGAGCCAAAGAAATTTTAAGTCGTGTATCTGGAGACAGTCAGGTGCGAGTTATAACGCACTGCAATACAGGATCTTTAGCCACTGCGGGTTATGGGACAGCCCTTGGCGTTATTCGAAGCCTGCAAACCATGAAACGACTAGGTAAAGATATATATTTAGTTAGTTCAAAGTTTTTGGTATTTATTATTGCACTATTTTCACTAATGATATTTAAGCTGTAAAGATTCTTTTTTGATTCGTGTATTTATAACAAAAAAGCAAATATTGACAAGTGTTTGGAACCACAATAATATTGATATTACTAGTGTATAAAAGCATCTTAGCTAAGGTAGGTGACATGGTGATTTATCTCTTGTATACTTTATTAACAATGGGGGATTTTATTTTGTTTGTAGCAATACTTTTTTAAAGTTGATAAGTTGAAGAGATAACCCCTCAAACATAATTCAAAATGCTTTTAAACATTTATTATAAAAGACAAAATGATGTGTTTTTGGCTAAGGTCGGCTTCAATGCCAATTATTCAGTGACAAAATTAAAGTTGGTTTGTATTTTCTAATTTTAAATCTTTTAAACGGAAAAATATTGAATTTAGTAGGATATGTATTTGTTAAACTGTTAAAATTAATTTAAAATGGTTTCATTGAAAACTTCTTTTTAGTTTCTAGTCTTAAAATATTTTAAGTTATATATTAATACATTTTACAAGTAAATGATACTAAATAATATTAATTTTATGATGTGTAATCAAAATAAAGATTAAGTAATAAGTTTATTAATCCACTTCCCGATGATAATATATTGGAAATGTTTTATGGGCTTTTATAAACATTATGAAAAAACGTGACCTGTATTAGGGGATATCATAACATTTTAAACTAAAAAATGATTTTTTGGTGGTTCCAAAAGAAGTATTTTTGGACATACTATTGATACAATTGGTAAAAAGATATTTGTGCTATGTGTTCTATATGGTCTTCTGCAAAAACAGTTTAAATTTATAAAATATGGTCTAAATTGGACCTTGGGCTATTCTTCATCTGAAGAGTATTAGACTCATATTTATAAAACTGTTACTTTCGATTTGTTTGTTTTGCAATGGAATATTGCATTTTAATTTGGCCTATGATTCGGCACAAAAGTTTAAAGGAACATATTACTTTAAAAATAATAATGGACATTTAGATAAGATAATACTGACGTTATTTAAAACCCATATTGTCAAAGATGGGTTCTATGTTCATGTCAAACATGGGTAGAAAATATGTCAAAACTAGTACTAGAATGTCACTGTTCAATTGTCTGATGTACAGTGATCTGAATAGGAGTCAGAGCTGATTGGTTTATTTTGTAATAATTCTTTTTAAATTAGTTAGTTTTCATTCTTAAATGTAGGTAACAATTTATATAATACCTTGAAATTTTGAAATTGAAGCTATTGCCACACCATTATGCTTGTTTTCTTAGTTGGTTAATTTTTGAAATTAAAATAATGTTTACATTAGAGCACGTATATTGTACGGAAACGAGGCCGTACAACCAAGGGGCTAGACTGACCGCTTACGAGCTGGTGCACGAAAAAATTCCCGCCACGCTAATTTGCGATAGCATGGTGTCTGCGCTCATGAAAACTCGGAATATTTCGGCAGTGGTTGTGGGGGCAGATAGGGTAAGTTTCAGTGTTTATTTTTTATATATATAACATATCCTGTTGGTTGCTGTTCTATGATACAAATTAAATTTTTAATAGTTGAATTTGTCACACATGAACAAACATTTTTAACGGAAGATGTGAAATATCCTGTGGAAATATTATAATTGTAAAAAAAACCAAGTGCGTCTGACGGTGACACGTTATAGAAGTGTAACAAACTGAAAGAGAATGCGATGAGACGTATTAGGAGGGGAAAAATTATAGGTTCATTGTAATAAAGTTCATAAATTCAAGTGAACGTTATTGCAACAACCGATAATTATCCCGCTCCTAATACTTTCTTCGTCTCATTTTCTTTCAGTTTGTTTTAATGACGGTTTTAACTCCATCGCGTGTGATTATTAACCACCAGATAAAAAGTCTGTCCTCTATCGTTCCGTGGTTGCACTGCTTTACAAAGTAAGTGTAACGATCTACCATATTAATTATAAAAATCTTCGGGTCTCGAGATGTCGCTATTTTCAAGTGCCACTTTTGAGCGTTTAAATAATCTCAAGTATAACTGTGTTCTATCTCATTCTCTCGCAGGCTATACATATACTTTAAGATCGATATGTGTGCCTCTTTTTAGTGTCGTTTTTTTCGTTTCATCGGGTCCCATATAATGATTTTAAAGAAGTTTTCACTTCAAAAAGTGTTGCCATAATTATACATAATTGTGATTTTAGGTGGCTGCCAACGGCGACACCGCCAATAAAATAGGAACATACCAAATGGCTGTCGTAGCCAAGTACCACGGAGTACCATTCTACGTAGCCGCACCGTTTACCTCCATAGATATGAAGATTTCGAGCGGAGATCATATTGTAATCGAAGAAAGGCCAGATAGAGAAATGACTCATGTCGGCGAACATAGAATAGCCGCCAAAGGTAACGTACATTAAACTTAGGTATTATAGTAGTCATGTAAAAACTAAATATGCTTTTAGTCGACATCTGTTTATTTTTATTGCGCATAATGTGAAAGGTGATCGTGTGCGACAACAAAATGTGTCCTGAAACGCATAGTTATTGAATGTTTGTTTAGTGTGAACCTTTTTTTTTTTTGGCGAATAATCCGGTACTCTACAGCTAATAAACATTCTTTGATTCCCCCTATAATATCAATGTTTCTCAGAGAACAGGGATTTCTGGTTAAGCTGAGTAATACATCTACTTGAAAGTTTTTGTGCAGAAAAGTATTTTATTATCTTTTTAGTTGTTCCTATCGCGCGTTTGTCATTAATATAAATTTTATTTAATATTAGGTACTATGCTAAGAAATCTCATACCCTGTTATTTAATTGACCAATACATGAATCACGTATTTAATTTTATTATCTAACTATCTGTAAAGATTAATATAATAATAGAATTTTTGAAAGTACCAAGTGTTACATTGTGTTTTTAAGTGCTTCTTAAATAATATAAATTCTTTCTATAACAATTAATACCTTAAAATTTTCTAACTAATGAATATTTTAACTTTTAAGTTATTGAAAATTGGTTTAATTATTGTTAGTTTAGGCCATTTGAAAACAGAAAAAAATCTGTGCTACGCTGATACTTTAAATTAATAATTTAAAGCTAAACGAATGGACACTATGTAAAACTAATTGGTTTTAAGTATCTGCTAGCATTGTGGACCAATATTATTTGTTGATTTTATTAATTAGATCTTCACTCAATTCTTTTATGGTAAATTGGAACATTGTGAAATGTGTTGTTATTCACAGATATAAAAAAAAAATTAATCAGGTTGGTTTGGAATTGTTTTACAAATCATATTAAGATATGGAGAAATATACTGAATTTTACAAACAATGCTCTATTGATGATTTTGCTATTTGGAAACACTTAAACCTGTGAACAGTTTTTTTTAAATCTTAATTCTCATGTTAAATCTCAAATGCGCACACGAATTAATTTTGAGTATTTGAAAATCTGTTTAAATGAGGCAACAACATCAACCGACAAAATTAATTTGGACATACAAAATTAGAAGTATCACTTATAGGATCTAGTATATTAAATTTTTTTTTAACATTCTTTCGTATTGCCTTATTTTAATTTTTTTTTTCTAGATCTTCGAAATTCTCTAAAAGCTTGTTTTAAATGATATGAAACTAAATGCTTCTAATTATGACACAACAAAGATTTATTTCCAGTGGTTTATCGTTCTGATTAATTGTCTCAACGAGAATGACTAAATGGTTCTTTTTTTTCTAGATCATTTAAATTCCGTATAATTATCATACATTAATCTACACATAATTACAATACATATAATTCGAGAGATTTCTTTTAGGTATCCAGTGTTGGAATCCAGCTTTCGACGTAACTCCGGCATCTTTAATTGCCGGAATTATCACGGAAAAGGGAGTCTTCAAACCGGAGCAACTGAAAGAAGTCGCTAACAATTTCGCACCTTAAAACGTTTGTGATTTGTCAGGTCAAGAAAGTTTCGGGGTACTGGGAAATAAATTTTAAAAAATTATAATGTTAATTATCAGGTACGTATTTTACCAAACATATTTGAAGCACGTTTCCATTTACCTTAAACTTTCTTGACGGGCCCTACAGTTTACTAAAGAGGATATTCCACTATTTTTGGATATTTTTACTATTTATTTGGTAAATTACTGAATTTTACGTGTTATATATATTTTTGTGTCTATTAAATCTTTTGCAAACAAACAATATAGAAGTTAAGTTTTGACCATTATATAAGGATTAGTTTTCTACAGTTATGCTTCACAACACCAAGTATTTTTTACGAAGGTGTATATATGTATCCGTTATTTGGTACTATTTATTTACTAGGCTTAGAGATTTAGGTACTACGCTATCATGAGTGGCAAGCTTTTTCTGAGGTCTTTTTATTTCCAATGCTGGTTGAAGTTGTATTTATACTCTGTTAAAGTGGGTGGGGTTTGGTGATGTAACACCCACCAATCACCACGTTGGAGTCCAAGCCCCGCCCTTTTTAACTAGATATAAATACAACTTACGACTGGGCGAACGTCATTTTAGATGGAAAGACCTCAGGAGAAGCTTGATACTTGTGCTAGCGAAACGTCAGGAAAAAATATTTTAGTTCAGTTAATGTTTTACGTGGTTTAAATAAAATAATTACACTGAAACGAAATTTATTAGTACAAAATATACACATTAAATTTGACAGTGTTTGAATGATTTTGTAATTTTTTTTTCTGGTGTTTATATGGCAAATTTTCAAAATATATTCGTTTCAAAAGATATTGTTTTTTTTTTTTTGATAATTAATCAAAGTGATATTTGAAAGTATAGCATATATTTTATAGTTCTGTTTACTATGTCATTTTTTGCCACGACTGTATTCTGAAAATAAAAATTGTTCCTGTTTTTATCTATAGCGTTTTATTTTTACCCGTCCTAGTACTGATTTTTCAACCCCTTTTAGGTTCATTATTTTTCATAATGTTAGACGATGCTTAAGCGTGCATGTTAAAAAAATGATTTTAAATGAGATTCATGATTATCATCATCAATCAATGCTCTTCATTTTCGTACTAAGAAAGATGTAACCTACTTGCCTTATCGAAACCGTTTTACAAACACTAAGGAATGTTAAGCTCCATACCTAAAAAGAAAATTTTAAATATTTAAGTTTGGTTGTCATTTTCATCATCTTTTATCTATCCACTGCTGAGTGTAGATTTCCCTCAAATTCTCCTAATCGTTACAGTTTTGTGCACGTCGATCCAAATTGACCCGTCGTTTCTGCTATAAAATAATCCCTAGCAAATACTTAAGTTTTTAAAAGGTCTTATGAGAACTAAATGTAATTTAAGATAACAGTTAGCATTCATAGTAATATAGAGACGAAGAAGCTTTACTTGAAAAGCTTGTTGTGAATTTTGATCTCTCAAGTAGGTCAGACTATTGTATTTTCTTGATATTATTTAATGTTTTGTTTCAATAAAATATTTTTGTTGAATGGCTCTGTAAACATAATCGAAAGACTCTGTAAACATAATTTACATTTACCCTGGTTTATTTGTAAAATGATCAGTCAAATACAAAATATACATGAAAAGCAAACTAGCCAAAACAAAAAATATGTTTTCGAACCCGCAGTTCCCGTTAAGCCTTTAATAATGGTAATAAATCAGGTATTCAATTCTTTTAGTAAATAATAATATTTAACCGATATATCAATATTACAATATAAATAAATGTACCAATTTTATGTGTTATTTCCTAACCATTGTTTTGAGAGTAAAATTAAAGATTCCTTATCTATTTAATTTGCCCCTCCCCCACTCCATTAAGGGCTTATTATTAATTTATTATTTGAAACACCAGTGGCTTATATTATTTGAATAAAAAAAATGGTTCAGTTAAAAAAAACTCCAAGTTGTTTTAATGTTAGAAATTGGTCTGATGCGCCATCTATCATTAACGGTAGAAATCAAGGCGAGACAGGAATCATCGTTCAGTTCTTGATTTCTACCGTTAATGGTAGATGGCGCGTCAGACCAATTTTTAACAGTTTGATGCCAACAAATATTGGATAAGTATGGGAACTTTTGAGAGATATTCATCCTTTGGCTAGCTTGCCTTATAATGGGTTCAGATTTTTTATGTTTGATATGTTATAATAATAATAATATAATAAATCGTCTTTATTAGTATTGACGGTATTCACACATTCATGCAATGATATATGGTTATACACACCACATTATAGGGCAGAGTGGCGAAGTTTAACCTAATCAACAAAAAATCTAATCACCACACAATCAAGTATTAATATCTAAAACATTTTATGTAACATTTAAATTTAAAAAATATAATCGGAACCTGTTTAAGGGAATTCCATCCAATCAACTTCAAAATTTTATGGATTTAACAAATATAATCTGTATCTGTTTTTAAGATCATTTAAATGACAATTATACTTGAATTGGACATCCAATGAATTATACCAGTGGCGGGTCGTGGGTTAATCACCAGGGAGGTCGTTATATTTTGAAACTCATAATTAACATTATTATAATAAATGTTAAACCTACTTATTTTCTAATTGACGTATGTTGCACGCGGATAATACAACAAACGAAAAATCAATTATTAAGCACTTTACGCTCACGCTATTCAATAATAATTGACAATAATGGAAAAATTAATTCTACTCTCATTCTATCTCACTATCCCGCCGCACTCGCCATCGCATGGAGTCGGGCCGTCGACTCTATTATAGATATAGGACGAAAAGGTGACTCTCACTCGCGCTTAATAAATCGCTTTTGTGCTCTCTCTGTTCTTCTTTGTTCGTATTGCTCCATAAGCCATAAGAATCGTGCAGGGTCAAATATAAAATACGGCCCAGCCACAGGTGCGAGACGCGACGCAACGTTGTCATGATTATGATATATTATTTGTTTTGCGTATGCAGACTACTGTTTGTGAATGTTATATTTTAGAGTAGATTTGTAGTCAAAAAATATTTTTATTAGAATACTATTTTTATCAGAATATTTTAGGGGGGTCATTGACCAATTGACCCTATGGAGAAGCCGCCACTGAATTATACATTGATACATCATTGTATGTGAAGCTTTTCTTAAATAATTTTGTTGTAAAACAAATTAAGGGCTTTTCGAAAAGAATGGTGAATCTTTAATAGGATAAGGAACAATAAAACTTATATTTGCCCAGAAAAGATTGAATCAGATAGCTTGGAAATCATTCACGTATAAAGCCTCATAAAATTAGCATTGAAAGACCGTAGGTCTCGGATTCGTCGTAAAAGCGTGTAAAAGTAAAGAAACAATACAGTAAGTTTCTCTAGTGTTAAAAACCCAACAACAAACTTCCGTTCGTTGGGCGGCGGCAAAAGAAATTAAAATTAGAACCCGCTCTCGCCAGTGTTTGGCAAGTAAGCGCAGCGTTCAGATCGAAATAAGCAGTGACGGAGTTGGTGCCAGCGACAAGCGCGTGTGCTATCCAGACCGCTAAAAATGTCTGAAAATGGCGACGAAAGCCTGGTGGAAACGGTGGAGGAGTCTTACGAAACGTCGGTCAGCCGCAAGGTCGTCAAAACTAAGATGAAAATCCAAGAAGTAAGTCCGGAGTTGTTTTTATGTAACACACTCACTGCATCACTTCACTACCCTGGAACTGTCAAAACACGTGCTACACTATGACGTACGCCGACTATACAGAGCAGACCTAATCTCTATGATTTTTTTTTCGATTGGCAAGTCAAAATAATTAAAAAAAAGCAATTTAATTTAAATATGAAAAAAAGGGACTTAAAACAAAACAAATTAGGCGCAAACTGGTTAAAGGTTATTATTTTGTCTGTATGACAATATATAATTTTTTTAAGCCTCTTGTAAATATTATCTTTCACGCCAAACTCATTAATTCGTTTTATATATGAGCCTATTAAATGAGGCAACTAAAAATAAGAGACTAAAATTAAAACTATATCGGACGGCTTTTTTTTCAACAACAAAATCGCAATAGTATACTATTATATACAATTTTAGTTTTTAGATGTAGTTAAAACATCTATGCGATTTTTCTTTAAAATTTTACCCAATTAATAAACGACATTGACAAAAAAAACTATTAAATGTAATATTGAATCTTTAATAAATCAAATGTGATGCCAAATATTTAGAGGTCAAAGATCCCGTCCTTGGGGAACACCTTATATATTTAAGGGCTCCCGAGGCCCTGATAAGTATTTATAATTTATTTGGCACTTTAAATATGTGAAACCATATATTTCAAGTAATTTGCGATCTGTAATGCGGAATTTTTTGTTTCAGCTAATTTTTGATGTTTTTTTTTTTACTATTTTTAGTATAAGCGTGTTTAAAAATAGCATGTAGCTTTTTTTTTATTGGTATCCACCGACGTAATTAACCAGGGAATGAAGTGTTTTGCTTAATGTTTTTTAAATTGTTAAAAATACAACCACATCATTAAATATTATTAATATTAGATGTGTAATCTCCAGTATTATTATTGGTGTTTTAGCTCCGGTGTGCACACTGTAATTTTAAAATAAGAAGTGCTTCAAATATTCTTTCATTGTGATATATTTGTAAAATTGTGGCGCTTGCAGTGTTTTTAACAAGTTTAAAAAGTGTTGAGGACGTAACAAAATTGTACAAAGATGAATACATTTGGTATGACATGTTTTCTTGGTAAGTATATCCGCATAAACTTTAAAAGTGTAATAAATATTGTTACTTGGACTATATAAAGTATACAGATGGGTAATTATAAGTAAATTACAAATCGTTTTTTATGTACACGATTTTATATACGTGGTTTGTTTTAGTCGTACACCAAGCAATGTTTAATAATAACTTTCTTGATCAGCATCAACTGGTAATTGGTTTTACTGTACTGTAAATAATATTATAACTTTGGGGTGTGACGTTAACGAGTGGAAGTGTCTATCAGCCAGGTTTTCTTATTTTCAAAATGAATATGTATAATATTGACTTTGTTTACGGTCTTGCCAAAGTCGTTAAAAGGAAATTTAACTTGTTTTTGTTAAGGAGCGCGCGCCCAACTGGTTTGAATTGGTTTAGAAAATATGAGAGTATTTGTAGAAAACTCCAATATGATCTATAAAATATTAAATAACCTCTTGTAGCAGAGAGTAAAATATTTAATGAGTGCATAAAATAGCTAATTAAAAAAAAATTAAATGAAGAAAAAAAATCACCCCTTTTGTGGAGAGGGTTGAATTCAGCTGTTACTTTTGCACTACATAAAATCCAAAATAGTCTCTGAAAGAACAAAAATAAGTATCTACCATACTATTATTAGACCTTTTAAATAACTTTTCCTTATTAAAAATTAGTAACTTCTCCTTCAGTACTAAACGTTTAACAATTGTATAGTTTATAATACGAGCCATTTACTTACATATATATAGTTTTTTATTGACCCATATAAAAAATAGTTTTCTTGAAATTAATTTATAGTTAGAGATAATTTAAAAAGAGTTTATGATATTTGAAAGCAGAGTCCGAAATAGAACGTAAAAATAGACGTTACACAAGCCTGGATTTACAAACAGACATTTGTTTCTATTGGAACACGTCAATCGTAATTATATATTTCTCGATTGTGCCTTCTTTTTAACTGACACCACAAAGGAATAATTAATATAAACACGTATTTACCTCTTGAACTTATTGCGCCTCGTTTAAAACGTTTTTAGAAATTTTTAAAAGCATGTTTTTCTATTTGTAAATTTACTACACAAATATGTGTTGATTCTTTAAATAATACAATAAAATTGATTTACTTTATTAGAACTATATGGGATTTACCACCCTCTATCGACAGCGGAAAAAAACTATTATAGCTAAGGACCAATTGAAAGATGTCACAGATGTGCCTCGACGAAAAAGTGACAAACACAAAAAATATTGCGTTCTATTCTTGTGTTCATCCATCGACGTTTAGTGACTGGTTTTAAGATATAACAGTTTGGACAAACCGGTCATAAGATGTCGATTGACAAAATCTCTTGAATCTATGTTTGGTTCACCAAACTTTACAGATTTCTTTATTATAAAAGAACCATATAACAGTCGAAATAATCAAGTTCTGTCTAGATTTTATATATAACATATATAAAATGTTTCATATTTAGGTCTGTAGTACAAAGTCTTTGTCTACTTTGTTTAAGTAGTTCTACCATCGTTTCTTTGGATGGTATCTTTATAAGGACTTACCCATTTTTCAACCTACTGATACCAGACCAGTATTCTGCGTGTTTGTTATAGGTTGATGCCTTAGTGGCCTTTTTTTTTGACCCAGTAATTTTATAGTAATGTTCTATACATATTTTTTGTAAAATCAACAATTGTGCCCACCGATAACTTTAAACTTTCGTTTAATTTAAACTTAATGCAGAACCACAAGAAACAATGTAGATATGCCAATTAGCAGTTGCTAAAGCTCTGACAGTGTTTACCAGCCAGTCGAAAACGACGTCACTAATGTTTAGAAGTATTTATAAGTGACGAATATACTGAAAATAGAACCAGAAGTAATTACACGGTTTGCAGTTCGGATTCTGGAATTTTTGTCGATTCTGTCAAAACGCTAATTAAAAAAATTAATAGATGTTTTGAAAAACGATACATTGGTCTAATTAAAGTGTACTTTTTTATTTCTGCCAGTATAAAAGTTGCAAGGGGAAATGTATGAATGTTTGGTCTAGATAAAAACTTTGAGGGATTTTAAATTCTAAACTTGGTGATTGTAGATCTATCCGTTGTAATAGTTTAGCAGAATCAGTTGGAACCGATCTGTATGTTAGCTGACTTCCTTCTTGTCAAGAAGCATCTTTCCAAAAGCTGTTCCTACGAAGAATTTTTTTTTTTGAAATTGTCTTCCACCCTTCCTTTTGTAATCTAATTGTTTGTAATTACATTGTAAATATTTGTAATGACAAATAGTTTATTAAAAATTGTTCAAACCCTTTTAGTAATAAATATTTTTTTATCTTAACGGTCATACTTTGTATACGCTTTAAGGAAATTTTAAGTTTATCCTAAAGTTGTGTTAAAATGAGCGCCAAAGAAAATATTAAACCTTGTTTCTTCGATTCGAAAATAGTACGAACGACACGACTAATGAAGCGGCGAAAAACGGATTATTCGTTATTTGTAAAATACAACTACTGGGCACTATAATTCTAAACAAAACTATTTCGGTCTTGGAAGAGAATTACTTATAAATTTTAAATGTATTAGTATTTCGGCGACATCTTAAATTATCTGCACGTTATTCTTTCCTACGCAACACCGTTTAGATTAAGTTTTGGTTTAGTTTTTCGGGATTTTTCGTTGCGGTTTGATTCGGTGATAAATTCGAGACATTTTTTCCGGTAAAGTAAAACCATGCGTTAGTACTATGCCTCTATTGCCCTATTAGTTTAGTTTTTTAATAAAATGAGTGTTGGTACGGTTTCGGTTCAAAAAATTACGTCCAGTCGCAAATACAGAGAAATATGGGGAGAATTAGACGATGAATATATGGTAAGAAAAATAATATCTTTAGTTTTGTATACATCGGGATTATGTAATGTTTCTTTATCTTATAAATAAACGTCAAGTATTCTTCTATCTCCTTCTTTCTCTCTGTAGCTCGTAGTGTAGACTCAACAATTTCCCTCCATAAGACTTTATTCATCATTAGCTCTTCTGATTCAGTGATATTCAGAGTTCTATAATCTTAGTCCATGATATTTTTTCACCCTAGTCGTGGTCTTCTACCGATTTTCTAACTTTAAAGAGGTTTTTTGTAATAAATAACTGTCAAAATGTCGCCCTTGACTTCAAAATAACGCTTTCTACGACCCCTAAAGTTCTAAAAGCTCTATGTTAAACAATAAATATTTTTTGCGTATATTTTTTCAAAATATTTTTTTTCTTTATCTATTTTTCACTCGTTTTTGATATATTTTTTGGAACCAAAATACTAAATATATTTAAATGATTTTATCGAATTTAATGTGGCCACACAATTTTTAAACATCAAAACAGATTTAAATAGTTTCGCTATAGATAGACCGTCGCATAGAAAACGATGTCTCGTGTGTTGTCGAAATTCTCCGATCACGTTACGAAGCAATGGTGGCTTGTCTTTGTAATTTTTTTTGTTTTTATGTTTTACACAAGTTCAAGTTAATACAATGTTTATAATAGTTTAAAAAAACTAATACACTTATATTATTATCGCAGGTACTAGTAGAGCTAAATTCAACATTTTGATCCAAATAAAAAAAAACAAGCTATACTTTTTAACAATCCCATATATTATACTTCAATGTATACAAGTTTTAGTTTTAGCTGAGTACCTGTTTACTTTAACCGCGTCTTTATTATATAAATTATTGTGTATAAGAAGCTTTATTTTTAAATTTATTTCAAAATATTGTCGGTTAAGTCGTCGTAAACGGGTACCTAATTTTATACATTTACATATTATTTTTCTAGTTGTTTATAAATAGCACATTCTGAATTATGTTAATGTTATGCAATTATACATTTATTCTTTAAAACAGATAAAAAATCGAAGCGACGTATTTCTTGACAAGTATATTATCTTCTGGTTGCAATCTTGTAGAGGTCTTTATTCTGTTGTTGTCCAAATGTAGGGTACCCGGTGTGCTTCTAGACAACTCAAAGTTTAAGTGCTCTAAAGTTCTACTGAGCATTGACTCACAAAATCAAAGAGAAATACAAATTTTAACGTAATTAAAAAGTGAACACTATCTATTTGACCTAGAATTGAATTATTCAGAAAAGAAATATCTTTACTTACGAAAATTACGAAACTAAAATCGAGCATTTGAAAACGGCGAGTTTGTTCGCTAGAGGTTATATACCGATACATTGACAAAGAACCTTGTTTGCACCAAGGGATTACACATTGCCTGAACCGATACTCTCCCCCAGTGGGGTACCCGGCCTCCAGACTCAAAATCAACCGCCCCAAAGCTCTACTGACCATCGACCCACGATAAATAAAAGAACTCAATTTAACACAATTAAAAAGTAAACACCTGCTTCAAAAGTAACGTAGTGGATCTGAAAATGATTTTATATAATCAGGAAATAATTGTTAGATTTAATAGGAACCAAAGAAAAATTTGAGGGAAAAAAATGACTTTAATGGTAACCAACTTGAAAAAAAAACTTTAGAAAACGGCGATTTTGTTCGCTGGAGATTATATACCGATACATTGACAAAGAACCTTGTTTGCACCAAGGGATTACACATTGCCTGAACCGATACTCTCCCCCAGTGGGGTACCCGGCCTCCAGACTCAAAATCAACCGCTCTAAAGCTCTGAGAACCATTGACCTACAATAAATGAACTCAATTAAAAAGTAAATACCTGCTTCAAAAGTAACGTAATTTTAAAAATGATTTTATATAAAAAAAATAATTTTTAGATTTAATAAGACCTAAGCAAACATTTTGGGAACAAAAAAATGAATTTAATTGATGCCAAACTCAAACTCAATCGCTCTAAAGTTCTGATAACTATTGACTCAAGAAAATATGATTGAATTATCGAAAAAACAGTTTAAATTAAATTTGTATGGGACCTAAGCTAGAATTTTGGAGAAAAAGATCTGTAAACTTAAAAAAAATGAATTCAAAAATAAAAAAGTAGTTTCGACGACATACAGGGTTAAATGAGATGACACCTACATTTGGCGCGTCTATCCTGAAACAATAGGAAACAATATTGGTGTATGGAAAAAAAATAATAAAAAGCATGGTGTGTAGAAAAAACGTTTTCCAATTCAAAAGGGCTCTAAATGTTTCGCCTTTTCCATACAACAGCCCATTATAATTTACATTTAATAAATTAAATAATAATATAGTTTCCCAAAGGCTTAAATATTGTTTAAAATAAACGTTATTTGCATTAAGTAAAATATAAAAAATTAAGAAAGCGACGAGGTCTCGGAGGTCCCATAAGAAAATGCCCCTATTTAAATCCATTTCACCTTCGGCTTACGAGTGAGTTTAACCCTAATCAAAAACGCAACTCTGCCAGTTTTCGCGTAAAAACAAAAAAACCTTTATATGCCCAGTTTAAGTGAATCGCGGTTTCGTTGTCAACCTGGCTTTGCCAGACACGGGATGTCCATACCCTGGCCGTGGAAAGAGTGATGACCCCAGTGACGTTTCCGCCACCGGACGCATATGGGAAGCCCGGACAGAGGGCACGAACTTCCGAACGCGTTGGTCCCCCTGCCCGAACCCTACATCACGCATCCCAAGAATCTAATCTAGGTGAAACCTGAGAAGTATGGACGGACCACGAGGCGGTAAAGTCCACCGAAGGGGCCATGAGCCAACCCCGTCAACGATCCCTTCGCCCTTACATGACTCCTGCGTCATATAAGGTACGCAGGTTGGCCTAGTGCAAGCACTAGACGCCTACGCAATTCCCGTACCGCATAAGTACTCGCAGTCAGTTACAGTCCACGATTCTCCACAGTCCACGAATTTAGATCTAGAAACATATAATATTATACAATAATAAATATCATGTATGGAGCTTTTTTGCCACTGCTTAAAGGAAAAGAAAGTAAGAAAAGATAGAGATTGGTGCTATTGAAAAAAATAGTTTTAGAATTACTAAGCAGATGATATTAAAATCAAGTTTTAAATGTAAAAAACAATACAAAGAACTGTTTTTATAGATTGAGTGTTGCTGTTTTAAAGGTCGTAGTAGTTTTTTAACGGGAGTCAGCTCTTTCTGCTTTACCGAACGTTTAAATAATTCTTTGCATTCGTGTGGAGAATCCATAAGTTTCGCTTTGTATAGGAGCGCCTTATGTTGTTAATTAAAGAAAAAAGTTAAATATTTAATAAAAAAAAATATTGTAAATTTCTAAATAAAAAACTTACCCATACTCATTAGTCTGTGCCCATCTTAATTGCCTCTATAGAAGGGTTACCAGGTTCACCATCAAGAGAGATCGAGTAAACCTATCTTCAGTCGTTACATCATATTAAGTGTAGTTGTTGACAAATATTGATACCAGTGGATACAGTGGCACATCATTTGGTAATTATTGGAAAAACGGGAAATTCACGTATTTTGAAAATTTTTGCTCCTACCCCCTAATTTTGGGTCGTAGAACACGATCCTGAAGTTTTTTTTTGGCGGTCGCTTACCGTTTTCCAGAAAATTGACTTTTCAAACATGTAAGTTCTTTGGCATTTTTCATATATCCCACATGATATTTCACCACAAAAACACACATATTCACTTCGTAATGATGGTTTTTACTTATTTTTCAATTAAAACTAGAGGTTTTTACCATATTTTTATCAATATGACCGAAAATGTTGTTTAACAATTGCGAGGGAAAATTTGACAATTGAATGTCAAAGAATGTTCTAGAAGGTTAAGTTTGCAGCGTTGCCAGCTATATTTTTTAAAATACTTTAATTAACCTGAAACAAACTAAAATTTAATTGGTCAGAAATAGCAAGAACAGGGAATTTTTAAAATTGACCACTAATTATGTTGGTATTGGTGAAAAATACGACATTCGCTTGATTTCCCTCCAAAAGTAACGATCTTTATTGAATTTTCTTGCATCATCTTAGTCTTCATCTTAATTTTAACTTTGCTAGTTGGTGTTAAGTGTTTAAAAAATGGATATGTGCGAGGGATGCCAGTTGAGTATGGTGCAAGTGCATGATATTATTCAGAATGAAACTAAATTGCTTGAATTTTTGCATGTGCATGGTGCTCTGAATGTTAATCCGGTGGTGTGTCCAAAATGCAACAAACCCTGCAAATTTTATCCATCTGATAATTTTCGGTTTTCTTGTACAAATCGGGTCGACGGCTCAAAAAAAAAATTGTTCGGTGTTCTTTTAGAGTTGGGGTGAAAGGGGGAACATTTTTTGAAAAAGCACATTTGTCTTTGGATACAATTTTTAAGTTTGTTTCATATTGGCTTGCACTGAAACCG